>NC_081413.1:751405861-751570861 GCF_030272615.1 Cryptomeria japonica
TGCTAGAGGGTTTTACAAATAAGACTGTTAAGTCCACTCGGTTAAGAGATTTTCTGTCACTTCACAAAATAATAGTAATAAAAATCTATCTGCAACTTCACATCTAAAATGCTAAAGAAGATTCTTATTTGCTCAATACAATTTAGGACTTATCTTGTCCATCTGTTGGGCTCTATACTCTGTTATTCAAAATAGGTCTTCAAGCTTTAGTGCTCGGTAATCACTATGTAGCATCCCTGTGCATACACTTGCTCGCATACATTGTTTATCAACAGTTCCTTATTTATAAACAATAGCTAACTGCTAAATCTCCTTGATCACATTTCCCATGATCAATCATAGCCATCATATCTTCAAACTTTGACCAGGTTCAATGTATCCTTCGATCTGAAAATGTTTTACCCCGCCTTGGAACTTGCATACTTTTCTTGGAACTTGTGCTAGGGTATTGCGGTTCAATCTGAGCTGTAGATCTTCTTGTCGATTTTCCTTTGCCATAGATTCTTTAACAAACTTCATTCATGACATACCAATCATTTAATCATAGCCAGCTCATCAACTTCCTTCATTAAATAATGCATGTAATCATTTAATGCATTCTGTTATTACTCGGTTGCAACTCGGTAAATACTAAACTTCACTCGGTAGACATTCTGCCTTCATTAACCGATAGCGATAACCTTAGGGTTTACCGACTAGGTTCTTTGCTCGGTAACATAGTATAGTATTAACCTTACAATCAATAACATATGTAGGATATCAAAACAATCTAGACATCATGATCTCATCATTGTCTAACTCGGTAATAGTTTCCCATTGAATAACTTATTCCTCCCCTTATTCATCATATTCTTTTTGTGTCTTTTACCGACATCTTTATACTCATCAAATCATACTTCTCAAGATATGGCAACATCATATTGAATTAGAAAATCAATTTCTTGACATCAATGACAAAATAATAATATTAAGACAGTAAAACATCCTTAATCAGTTATATCCATAATCATCAACAACCTTCTCAATATCCTTATTGAAATGCCAACAATTTCTCCTTGCTTGTTATAAAGCCAACATAAGACTGGTAATCCCCATGGTGATACACTTGGCCTTATTAATCCTTTAGTTAAGAGTTCCTCTAATTTCATTTTGAGCTATGGTAATTTAGTTGTGTTCATTCAGTAAGGTGCCCTTGATACTAGTTCAGCTCCTGGTAGTAAGTCGATAGAAAAGTCAAACTTCCTTTTAGGGGGTAAGCCGGGTAATTCTTCTGGAAATACATCCTTGAATTCTCTTAAGAAAAGGGTATTTTCAAAGGTTGGGGTATTTTCCTCCTTTACTTCATCAATTTCAACCATATAGATTAGGCCTCCTCTACTTCTTTCCTTTTTTAATTGCATGGCTGATATGGTTTCTATACTAATGGGGCTAAACTTTCCTTGGATTTTGACCCTTTCCCCCCCATCATCCAAGCATTCAACAACTTTGTTATAGCAATCTACATTAGCTTGATGATCTATTAACCAACTCATTCCAATAATTACATCATATAATCCCAAGGGTGCCACATAGAGATCTACCCTTGTTTCAAACTTAGGAAATTGTACCCTTGCCCTCGGCAAACACTTAGTTACTTCCCTAGTTGCCTTATCCCCATATTGAACTGTCCATGATGACTCCATTTGGTTAACTTTTAATGCATATTTTCTTACTAATTTAGGTGAGATGAAACATTTAGATGACCCAGTGTCAATTAGAATTGAAATTGGTTGCTCAAATAGTGTACCTGTAGTTTCCACGTGAACATTCTGGAATCTTGCTCTTCGGTTCCTAATTGCTGCATGAATCCTTTGTTGGGGTCCTTGTTATGGTTGGTTGGCCCTAATCTAACCTTGCATCCTGGGAAATTCTCTAACAAAATGGTTTCCTCCACACATAAAACATCCACCTGGAGGACCCCTCATGCCTTGATTCCTAGGGGGATCATTCCTTGTTTCATTGGCCCTGGGTGGATAAGTTATCCTGTTCTGCTGGTCATTCCTATTATAGTTGCCTGTGTTATTATTGCCCCTATTATTATTATTATTTCCATTCCTCTGATATTGATTAGGGGGTGGCCTTCTTTCGTAAGAATTATTCCTTTGACCTTTGTTGAAGTTAGTGTTCCTCTTGAATTCCTGCTTCCTTTTAAAAGAGTGGTTCCCATTATAGTTCTACCCTTCTAGGGTTTGAATCTTTCTCTCCTGCTTTAGGGACTTTTCAAGTACTTCATTCATGTTTTTGGGTTCATGCATGTCGACCTCTGCCCCTATGTTGGTATTTAGTCCCAAAATGAACTTCCTCGCTTGGCCTTCTTCATCTTTTTGGTACATAGGTACGTACTTAAGCAATTTGGCGAACTTATCCCAATATTGTTGGACTGATAGGGGCCCTTGACATAGATTATGGAATTTTTTCACCTTCTCATCAAAGAACAATTGAGGGAGCCACCTTTTTCAGAAGTGGTGAACAAATTGATCCTATGTGATCGTATCCCTGCTATACCCATTTTTCTCCTTGGTGTTGGTCCACCAACTAGCTGCCTCCCCTGTGAGTTGATAGGAACCCCATAAGGCCTTGGTTGTTTTGCTAAAATCTCTTAGTTAAAAATACTTTTCCATTTCATTTAACCAATTCTCAGCTCCTTCACTAATTTGTCTCCCATCGAACTTAGGAGGGGTGATTTTTTTCAAATCCTTGGTGAGTTCCAATATGTTATTTTCTTTTCTATTGCCCATCATAATCCCCTGATTGCTACCAGGGTTCCCATTTTCAGTTCCACTTCGATTTTCAATGTCATTCTGCCTTGCCCTAAGGTCCTGCATTGATTGTTCCAAGAAGTTGATTTTATCCCTTTGTTCGGTTAGCAGGTTGATTATAGCCTCGACCCCATCTTCGTTATTCCCTGGGTTATGTTGATCCCCTTCATGGTCTTCCTCGTGGTTTTCTTCATGGTTTTCTTCATTATTTTCCTCATGGTTAGCTTCCCTTTGTCTCCTAGTGGTAGTATGTCTTCCATTACCCCTTCCTCTTCCTCTTCCTCTTCCTCTTCCTCTAGCCATTCTAGGGTTTTACTTGAAAATTAAATTATGTAGTTAGTTCTTGATTTAAGATTTTATAATTTAATCTCTACCATTGTAAAACATTCCCTTAGTTGTGTAAATTGAAGTGAGCACAAGGCCTAGATTTGAACCTTTGCTCTTATACCACATGTAATAACCCACCTTACTTAACCCAACAAAATTTGACTACTTTTTTATTTTTTTAAGTTAATCATTTGTGTTTGATTCAATCGCATACTCTGGGCATCCATCCATTAGGATTAGGCATTCATCCATCCGGGATGAGCATCTAACCATACGGGTTAGGCATCTGTCCATACGGAGCAAAAGGTTTCATCTATCCAATACGGGATAGGCATCTACCCATACGGGGTAGGCATCTATCCAATTGGGATAGGAGGTGTTTTGGCTAGAGACTTAGACTCATGGGGACCATTCGGGTCCTAAGCCACTCACTAAGTACTACACTCTTCTAATAGGAGTGCACCGAGGTCACCGTCCTTAGGAGAAATTAAAATAACATAATACAAGCTTGAATTCCGCCTCGAAATTTGGCTTAAAGCCTTGGGAAGTCAAGCGAATCCATACGGGATTCCTTCCGAGTATGCATTGAATTACTTTTTCCTTTTTTTTATTATACTTATTTTTCAAATTAGGATTCTACTCAATCCTTCTTCTTACCAAACCTAGACCCCATCCACAAACGCTTGAGTACTAGGGGCAACTCCGTCCCTAGACTGCCTACATACCCATTTCAACACGGGATCAAGGCGTAAAGTATGTAGTTCTATTTTCTACTCTATGGTTTGATGTAAACTGATTAGTGGGTACGCAACCCTTTCTAGGGTCAATGTCCTAGATAGTTTCTTTGTGGTTGCTATCCACGATGGTAGCACTTAAGCAAAGGCTCAAGGTGGCCTATTGCTTGTGGCCTAAAACAACTAGATCCTAATACTTATCATAAGCGTCACCCTTGACCCAATTGTCAATCATCAACATCTCTTCAAGATTAAATCAATTTCATAAAAGCATTTCACTCAATAAACCCTAAAGGGGGTTTAGTATGGTTTAGCTCAGCGGATGTAAAAATCATTTAAGGATTATCTTATTAAATTATCGATCCAAGGGGGATTACCCGCCCCTTGGATTTTAACTTCCAAGTGTCCCTTATTACTCCCCGATGATTTATAGGGACGATGCCACAGACGTCGTTGATGCAGCTTTATTAGGCGTTAAGTGCAGTAGTTCAACATGACGACATTACCCGTAAGCATGACCCAGAGGCACTGTATATACCAAACGCTGCTAGGTTTTGGTTTTCTGACTACCTTTATTTAATTTTTTAACTAAGAAGCCATGAAAAACATCATGCTTGAAAACAATTATGAATTGAATGTACATAATTAGACATTGCAAAGTTTAATTAATTGAAATAATTACCTCGATGAACCACGTGGAATAAAAACCATAGCTAAACTATTTAATATTCAAAACTTGAAATATAACTCGCATAATAATGACAATTATGAGACTTGCATATTAATAATTAACGTGTAACTTGCATGAAGATGATGAAGACATTAATAAATGCAATTAATGTATAAGTAATTCGCATGAAGCAAGGATAGTGTAAGTTACATGCAAGGTTAAGCAATGTGTTTATTTATATCATGAGAATAATCACTTATAGAGTCATTAGTTCAAAAATAGCAATCAGTTTAGACATTAGACAAATTTTGAACTAATCATAATGATATGAATTTAATTGTTTTTTTTTAATGAGTCTAAAATGCGAACTAAGTGACCCAATAAATCTCAAATGGATTGAGAGATTCCAATTATATACATTAATTTAAAATTAAAAATTTATTACACAATGATCCTAATTATTTATAAATTTTCCTAAGTTTAATTTACTAACTTAAAATTTAACCTAAAGCAATTATTATCAATTTTTAATTTTTAATTTAATATATATATATATATGAAAAAAATCTAAATAAATAAATAAATAAAAAGGGCGAAACTTGTTTTAAGAGTAAATGGGGAGTGGGGGCCATGAGTCCCGTCACCCCTGCGGACCTGCAGGTGCAGGCCCGCAGAGATGAGGGGACACGATGGGCCCCTCCTCTCCCCCTACGGCCACTGCTGTAACAGTGACCGCAGGGGTAGTGGAGGGTACCACTGCCTCAGCGGTTACCTTATTTCCGCCTCCCCCTGCATGTTGCCCAAAAATAAATTCGCTTTGAAATGTGAATAAATTTCAACAACGCCAAAGTTTTATTAAAATGCGAATGTAATTATTTATATGTGTATAAAATATGGTAATATATAAATGGGTATAATCTGAGTGTAATTAACTTTTCCATGAGAATAATAATAATATAGATAATAATGAATAAATCTAATTAGGAAATTTATGATATAACTTTGATCTCGGGGGTTATAAACTGTTCGTGGATACACAGAGAAAGATCCCTTTTTTTTTAAGGCTATTGGGATAAAGATGAAATCTTCACAATATAGTTGGAATTGAGGTAAATAGAGTTTTCTGAGGAAGAAATTATTTATAGTAAACACCTAAAAGTACACAATTTTTGTCACAGAGAGAGATTTATACTTTATTTCCACAGAGAATAATGAATACAGTGAAGTTTATACTTTATTTCCAGATGTTTTCTGTTCACGGAGAAGTAAGACTGCTCTTAGAGGAGAACGAATTAATTAAGGAATTAAGATTTACACACAGATTATCAAATCTACATTCAGAGAGAGGAATGGGGTTTTTACTCACATGAAAAATATTTAAATAACTTCATATACAGATGATCAAACTTGTATTCACATAGAGGTGAGATTTTTTTTTTCTTTTTTTTTCACAGGGAAGTAAGATTTGATTCAAGAAATAAGATTTACATTCAAATTCCCATTCTAGGAGTGAGAGTAATGAATTTAAGAGAAGAATAATAAGGAACAAGATTCATACACAAGTGATTATCATTTAATCACACAGAGAAGAGTTTAATCTCAGAAAAAGTAATTAAATAAGGGAAATATGATTTTTGCACAGATCTAGAATTTTTTTTGGAAAAGCAAAAGCAAGATCTGATATTTTTTTTTTAAAGAAAATTAAATAAATAATAAAGCTATCTTTTACATGCATTATATGAAAAGTACTTTTATCAAAATTTATCCCTAAATAAGAAAAAAAAGATTTACAGTCTAATTTTTTTTAATAAAGAAAGATCTAGAAGCTATATTTTTTTGATAATACAAATTTCTCATATGTAAATGAGAGATGACAAAAGAAGAGAACCTGGCTTATCAAAGCTTGATGTTGAATCCTCTCCAATCTTCTAGCTATCCTTCTTAGATCCTTCCTTGCAACTTGAGAAAAATCTTCAAGAACAACTTAACAATCCTACAATGAAAATGTAAATACCAAGAAAGATCCTACTACTAACAAGAAGGAAATTTGGGAAATTTTTTTCAAAACATAATCAACTCCCTCTTTTGACAACTTGCATACAATATATAGGAAAAATCCCTTAATTCCACTATCTAGAGAAATTAATTAAGAATGAGATTCTTTTCCAATATTGGACCCATGCAAAATTGATTAATATCCTAGTGGGGGAGTTACATGCAAGGTATTGAAGATTCCTCTAGAAGCTTCTAATTCCTCCTACAACATGTGCCATAATTGGGAATAAAAATAAAAATAAATAATGCCTTTTGAATTATATTCTCCAAGTGTGTATGTGGGTCCATTATTTATTCTTTTATAATATTCATTCAATTATTTTCAATAGCTCAACCAAAAAAATATAATAGAATTGTATCGAATCAAAAGCGATAAAGGAGGGTTGTGACAATAGTGTTCATCATGGCAATAATATGTATAAAGGGTCAAGAGTTTCTTGTTTGGAGATTGTTTCTAGGAATTCCCTTGCAGATAGTAGTCTAACATAGTTATGTGTGCATGCGCACCCAAGGTCGAAAGTATATATTCTCCTCTGCGATGTGTTTAACTAAGTAGAGCCTAGTCGTAATTCTTTACCAATTGATTGTTACGTCTGTATAATGGTATATCACGATTTTAAATGCTTTGTATATATCACTTTTCTGAAAAATATTTATTCTTAGAATCTTTCCTAGACTTTTTCCCCATCAAATTCTATTGTGGTTACCCTTTGACTCTTCATTACATGGAGTCCATATGGTTCTTGTCAGTAGTTCATGGGCCTTGCTTATGCCTTCTCTTTCAGTGCGACTTGTAAATGTTTTGATGATCTCTCATATGTATGAGCCTTCTTCTACATGTCTATTAGATTTTGGGGGTAGAGTCTAGTAGTGCCTTTGATGAGGAGGTAGAATAGATGTTGGTCTTCTTTGAGGTTGGTGGGATTTTGTTCTCAATGTGCTTCCCAAATCAATCCCTAGGCACAAATGGGATTCTTCTAAACCTTTCTCCTATCTCCTCCTCTCTATTCAACACTGCTTGCACCCTATTGTATTGGACATCACTCCTCCTTACCTTCCATGCTAAGGCATTCAAGTCTGAAATAAGGTCCTCTTGAGTGTCACAAAAAATGAACAAGTTTGGTTGTCCAACTGGTTGAATCTCCTCTCTTCCGGGAATGGGCAACTGTTGGAGAACCATGGTTTACCTAACCTTGTTTGCACCTTTAAGGATTTCAATCATATTAATGTGTTGACTGAGCATCTAGACAGGCCTGCAAAGTGTGATGATTGTCCTTCACCTTTCAAGGATGAAAATTTCCAAGTTGGATGCAAGGAGCGTTGAAATACTCAAGGCAACTTTCTAGGTTCAAATGGTCATTTTGATCAAATGACTTAATGCAATGCTATGGTTCTTGTAGTAGGGTGTCTTAGGTCTTTACTCATCAATTTTGATGATTTGAAACAATCAATTGCTTCTCCTTCCTTACCGATTTCATGAAATGGTCAAATTTGCTCCAAAAAGGCTACTAGAATTAGCCCTAGTTTTTAATGAAAATTGTTCACCCTGCTCAACCTGCTAAACTTCATGAAAAACCCTTGGAGATGTGGTCAATTGATGATGTAAACTCAAGGATTTTTGCTGTGGCAAGTATTGTACGGACTATTTGAGGACTGTCCCACAAAATAGGCACTTTTCAAGGGTTTTTAAGAGTTTTGGTGAGGGTTTGCAAATTAAAGGTCTCCTCCATGATTCTAGACCCAAGTTAATTGTTCAAACCTTGCTTTAACATATGCCAAACACTTCCAAATATTCAAAACTTATCTGAGCACACTTTTATTTTGTCAAACAAATACCATACTGCTGCATTTACACAGAAAAATCAGTCTAGATGACTGAGACAACAACTTTTCAAGGTTTTGCATACATTTCCAACATTGGTAAAGAAAATACAATGAAAGTTTAACAAATATAGATGCAACTATGTCTTTTCATGAGTTGGAACAACCTGCAAAACAAATAGGAAAATATTTTTATTATGACTGTTGTTCATTCATCCGCCTACACTGCACTTTGACTGCATTAAACTGATACAACTGTCTTTCTTGGTTTTTATTACTTCTTCACTCTGTCCCTGGCCTGCAAGAGGTGTTAATGGCAAGGTAATACAATGCATATGGTCTCTTCAAAGATCTTGTAAAATTGAGCACTTAAAAGATGCCACAAAGTAAGACAACATTACAAGACTGTGACAAAAAATACAACTGTTCTAGGATCCTTATTTAGGTCCTTTACAACCAGATTGTTCTTCTTATTTTATTAGCATTGAAAAAACTTGTAAATACATTCCCATAATGCATAAAGAGGAATCCATCATTCCATATTGTCCATTGGGAAGGTTGGCAATGAGGTTTTAACAGTGAAACAGTGACACACTGTCTTACAGTCTGTTTACACCTTTTCTTCTTGCATCCAACCAAGTCATGAGAGAGACAAGGATGGTAAAGTGCAATAATAACTCTTGCCAACTTAAGTCTACTTCAAAATTTCAAAGTACAGTGCTATGAACAACAAAGTACCATTCACACAACATTAAGAATACCCAAGCCAAGTTGATCACTTCACATACTTGCCATGGGTTTACAAACACTTGTGCATTGATAGAAAAGGAAAATAGATGTATGGTACAGTATGTACAAAGGATCCAACAAAATTCCTCAAAGCCATGGATGAAGAGACTTTGAAGAAATTAGTTGGACCATGAATGATCTTCCATTGGAACCACAAAACAACGCTTCCCTTAAGAGCACTTCAAAAAAACCTGTTCTAAATCACTACTCAAACATCAAAGGAGATTAAACCAATTAAAAATAGGAGTAGTACGGACTCATGGAGCCATGGTACGGACTGTACTCTCAAAAGTGCAGAAAACTAGTTAAAACTCACAGAAAACAAGAGCAAAACAAGTATTTTTCTTAATTTTCCAATATGAACAACCCATACAATGATTGGAACATGGTTTTTATACATTTGCCAACTTGTTGAAGCCTTTTTATGGACAGGTACAGGCTGGAACTAACCAAAACCACCAAAAGTCACTTTTTTGCACTTTTTGACAACTTTTTGACAACTTTTGACAACTTTTGTTGCTCAAAAAGTTGCATTTTGACTCCCAGTGACTTGGCACTCAAACCAATGACTCAAAATCATAAGAAACACTAAATAAACATGCTCCAATGCCTTTCAAGGCTTTACAACATCAAAAATTCAAAAATGCTCATTTGGACCCAAAATTGACAATTTTTGGCCCATTGAGAAAAAAACAAAAATCTTGGAAACTCTTAAACACAAATGAGTTCCAAACCTTATTACACCACAAAAAAAACCTATTAAACCTACTAGAAGCATAAAATAAACACACATGCTTAATTTGCAATAAAATGTTATACCTGCTAGGATTTGAGCATTCAGGTGCTCAGGTGCTCCTGCACCAGCCTTCGAATGCCCATTTCTTTTATAATAGTTTAGGCATCAATTTACTTGTTTATATTAGTCGTAGTACTAGGACATATTGTGCACAATCTGTCTACTGAGATTGTTTCAAAATTTACTGTTGATGCAATATATTGATACTTCCTCATTTACTTTTGTTACATCTCGCTTAAATTGTATTAGTGTGAGGTATAGAGTGTAATTTTGATTTATCTGTCCATGGTTATTATTGGTTGACTTTAAATTAGCTAACCATTCCATCTATAATGCTAACTGCTAGCATTATATGACTTAATTTAATTGTCATCGGTACTATACCTTTAGGAAATAATATAACTTGTGATTTCATTTTATTACATATGATATATTGGGTTGTATATGTATTTGAGCACTACCATTTAGAGTGCCTATGATTAGTAGAGAAGTTGATTTAAGTTATGAATATATCTATGTATTTATACAAAGGTAAGAAATAAAATAAATAAATAAATAAAATTCATCTTATATATTGACTTGAGAAGTCAATAATCTGTGAGTAAATGTGAGGCCCCATCTATAAATGGGCATATATACATGTTTATACTCTGATGCTACCATGAAATGTTGTAATTGAGTATGATGGTAAAGAGATTGTTTTATAGTTAAACCTTAAGTATGACTATGTTGTCCACGTAGGATTGCCTTGTGTTGAAGATATTGTATTCTGAAAGGAAAATTTGAAATGCAATATATTTTTTCGAAATGCAATATTAACCTTGAATAAACAAATACTTTAATCAATAAATCATAGTACTTCTACCTATGATGAATGAAGTGAATGAATACATATTATGTTAGGTAATGGTTGAATGTTATAAGTGAGCTATGAATACTTTTCATGTGAATTATGACTTCATCAATGTGGGGGATTGTGTTAGGCATTATATTTTATTAATGAAGAAAGCTTAAGCTAATGCAAGTGAAAATTGCATTTAGATCTATGAATTAGGTCACCTTGGTTGCAAATGAAGTCTTACCAACATGCTCATAGGGTCAAGTTGTGCAAGTAGGATCAACGCTTATATATGTTTGCTCCACTTCACAAACATATTTGTACAGAGATAAGAATATGTGTTCTAGAATGAGTTACTCTATCTTGTTTTATCTTCTATTTTCTTCTTAGAAATGGTTGACAAATTATCCATTCTTATTAGATGGACTTATGCAAAAAGGAAATAATAAACTTGAAGCTAAGAGTCAATTGAGTGACAATACTTATAAGAAGCACATTTTAATTTTTATACAAATGGTGCATTAGCAATGTGAATTTCATAGTTAACCATATAGTAATGTAGTGCAACAATTTATTAAAATAAATGAGAAGATTGTAGGAGAGACAATTAAAGCAAGCTTGTCACTACTTGTAGTATGTGTGCCATTCATGTATGTAGTTATATCTTTGGTTGTTGTGTATGGTCTCTACCTCTCCTATTATATCACTAAAATATGTCCATGTAAGCCGTTGAGTTGATGGGTAGGAGTGTAGTGTAATCATAATGAATATTAAAAGAAATTAGCCACAAGGTTGTGTATAAGTTTTGATATTCAAGTGTTTTACAAAATGGAGATGAAACAAAATCTGAAATCTTCTTACACAAGATTATTAAACTTGACTTATCTTGCGAATCTCAATCAAGTACTCATCTTTTATTTGTAATGAAACTTAGTTTTGAAGGTGAAATAAAGTAGAATTTCATTGTTCTAGATTATTGGATCGTTATCCTTATCAAGCAAATGAGTTCAAGAAAACCTATCCCATGATCACTTAAAGAATTAAATAATAATTTTAATTCAAGTAAAATTTAGGAGGAAACATTAGCTCTCTTCTAAGAATTTGAAATCAATAAGGAAAGATATCTAAAGATAAAGTTAACACAAAGGCATAAATAAGAGCTCAACTACAAATAGATTGATTAAAATTAATTATTAGGGAGCCTTGTTATTATTTGCCTTGGTCAACTAGCAAGTGTTTAGGCTCTTTCATAATCTCTTTTCAAACAATTAGTAATAAAATAATAATAATAAAATGGTTATTTGAAGCTTATTGTTGACTAGTTTTCCCTTCAAGAAAGTATTAAATTCATTTCCAAAGTATTATTATTTGATAATTTAATTTCTTTTCAAGTATTAGGATTCATATTTAAGTAAGGTTATCATTTGTAGAAAATAATTAAAGATAAAATCTATGTTACTTCAAATGGAAGAATTAGTTGTGGTTATTCTCAAGCTTATAACCAAAAAGTTTTTCCCTTCAACAAGTAAATGTTAAACTCTTTTCCAAAGTCTTGCTATTTAATCATTTAATTATTTTTCAAGCAATTTAGTACCTTTCGAGTATTAGGATTCATATTTAAGTTTAATGGTCATGTTTATAAGCTATCTTCTATAAGTATCATGGTTTTCAAGTGAATAGTACTTTCATGCATTTAGTTCAAGTTTTATAATTTTAATTATTTACATAGTTTTCTTTCAAGAAAAGAATTTTCCAAAGTAGATGATTTGATTGTGTTCCTTTCAATTATGCAAAAAAGTATATCTTAGTTCAAATTTCAAACAATAATTTCTTGTATATTATGGTTTCATTTTTATGGTTGTATTAGTGTATTACATAAGATTCAAGAATATAAAGTTAAATTCCTAGTTAGACAACTAAAGAAGAGGAGTTGAAACCAAAAACTAGCAGCATTTGGTATATATGGTGCCTCTGGGTCACACTTACGGGTAATGTCATCGTTTTGAACTATTGCACTTAATGCTTAATAAAGCTTCAACAATGACATCTATGGCATCACCCCTATAAACTGCCGAGGAGAAATAAGGATCATTTGGAAGATTAAAATCCAAGGGGTGGGTAATCCCCCTTAGATCGATAATCTAAAAAAGATAAATTTTAAATGAATTTACATCTGAACAGTTAAACCTTAGAAAACCCCATTAAAGGATTGGTTGTGTGTGACGTTTTAGAATTTATTTATCTTGATGGATTTTGGTGGATGATAATGGGTTAAGGGTGATGTATTTAATAGGAAATATCACCTAGTTGTTTTAGGTCACAAGCATGAGGCCACCTTGAGCCTTTTTGCTATAGAGCTACTATCGTGGGTAGCAACTGCAAAGAAACTATCTGAGACATTGACCCTAGAAAGGGTTGCGTACCCACCAAACAATTTACAATAAACCATAGTTAGAAACCAGAACTACATACTTTACGCCTTGATCCCGTACCGAAATGGGTATGTAGGTAGTCTAGGGATGGAGTTATCCATTGTACTCAGGCGTTCGAGGATGGGGATTAGGATTTGGTTATGGGTGAGTAGTTGGTTCTCAAAGCTCCTTGGTCTTTTAATCAAATGGTGTAAATACTAGTTGAAAGGTTAAAATTAATTCAATGCATACTCAGAAGGAATCCTGTATGGATTCACTTGACTTCTCGAGGCTTTAGGCCAAATTCCAAGGTGGAACTCAAGCTTGTTTATGTAATTATTTTTATACTCCTAAGGAAGACGAACTCAGCGCACTCCTAGTAGGGGACTGTAGTCTTTAGAGAGTGGCTTAGGACCCAAATGGTCCTGATGAGTCTAATGTCTCTGGCCGAAGTGTATCCTATTCTTATGAATAGATGTCTACCCCATTTGGGTAGGATTGGATAGATGAAACCTCATGTCCTATATGGAAAGATGCCTAACCCGTAGAGATAGATGTCTAACCTGTATGGTTAGATACCCATCTCGGTTGGATGGATGTCTATCCCGTTGGGATAGATGTACCTGAGTATGTGATTGAATCAAACACAATTAAGAATAAGTAGGAATACAAAATTATAATTTATATATACGAAAAAAAATCTGTTGAGATTTTTGGTTTAAGTTAAGTGGGTTATTACTCTCTCTCTCTCTCTCTCTCTCTCTCTCTCTCTCTCTCTCTCTCTCTCTCTCTCTCTCTCTCTCTATCTATCTATCTATCTATCTATCTTTATCTCCTCCTCTACCTCTTCCTCTCTATATGTCTATATCTCTATTTTTATCTCTCCCTCTACCTCTCTCTCTCTATTTCCCTCCCTCTTCCTATCCTTCTCTATCTTCATCTTTACTAACCACTCTTAACTAATCATCCCTATTTTTATCTACTCTATACTAACCACACTATTGGTAGGAACTTGACGCATTGTGTCTCTTGTTTAAAGTTTTTATTATTTTCATTAAATATTTAAGATTAAGATAATTTCGATGACATGTTTGAAGGAGGCTTAAATTTAATTTATACAATAATTGTTGAGATGGTAATATTTCTTTTTATATGTGTATTTCATATTAATGATATGATTAAAAAATGATAATTATAAAAAAAAATTCTAGAATTGATAATGCTTAACTTTTGGTGTAAACAACAAATTTAGAATAAATCTTATATTTAGGAATTTTATTAAATTGAAATGAATTATTTATATGAAATAATTAAATAACTTAAAAAATAGTCAATAATTTCTTCTTTCAAACTATTTTATATAAAAGATATACCTATTATATACATGAGAGTTAGAGTGCAAATATTGGCAACCAATAGAAGTTGAAATGTATTAAATAATTAAATTTATATTTTCTTATGGTGGCCGACCCCCTCTCAATCTTGGCCCCCATTTTCTTCATATGTCAAAAATAAGTAAAACTTTTTTTGTATACTGAGGGTTGGCCTTCTCGAGTATGGTGTACCCACTTTTATAGCATTTAAAATAAAAATGAAAATATTTACAATTATGTCGACCCCTTAGAGACGAACACTCTATCTTGGGACACAAGTAAAAAATATATATGCCACCTAGGTTGACAAGCATTATTGGACGTAACTTTTGGTAAAGGGGTGCATTAGCATGTATTAATATGTCAACAAACATTCATTAAATATTATTTGCATTTTAGAGTAGATCTATTACAAACCTATTTGCATATTTTAAGGTGAATTATCACACACCTGTGAGTAGAAAATATTGAAGATTATGAGCATATTTTAAGGTGAAATATTTCAAACCTATGAGTGGAAAATATTGAAGATATAAGTAGAATTAAAGAAGCATTTTAGAGTAGATTTGTAGAGGAGAGTTAGGTTTGATTCAAGAAGAAGAACAACTTCTCATCACATCGTTATTTTGGAAGTCGGTGCCTTGAATAAAAGGAGATTTGTGTCTATGGCTGAGTAGGTGCCTGTAGTGTCTTAAAATTGTGACCCCCACAATTTCGATCACATCTTAAGCCCTCACCTTCACGACAACATCTTTCTACTTGACTAAGACCCCTCTCTGTGCTTTCATCCCAAGTCTCCTCCTATTGTGGCCCTTATGTTGCCTCAAGATCCTGTCTAGGCCCCAAGATAGGGCAGTACAGGGGCGTGGTGCCCCTATCCTCCCTATTAGGGTGGCCCTAAGATGGGTATGTCCGATCCCTTAAGTTTAATTTGCTCTTCAAGGATTTCAATCTTTCTTTGTCAGCCTCCGATGGATGAAAATTAATCCTCTTAGGCATGTATAAAAGGAGATTCAATTCCCTCATTCAACAGGGGCAAGATAAGGACGATATACATGAATAGATGAAATACATAAGATATATTCAAGTGAAGGGTCTTCATCAAATGTTCAAGTCTTCAAACATCCACCAAGTTCTCTTCTTCATGTGTCTTCTTCATTCATCCATTGGAGCAATATTACAACATTCATTTGCAAGAATGTGTGTGTGTTAGGGTTTTGTCATGTTACATGCCATTTCATAGAAACATTTGTGATTACATTCAAGAAGCAAAGCAAATCAATCATCATCATCAATTGCAGATCTACAAGATATACATTTCCTACATTTACATTTAAGTATTTGCAATTACTTTCTTTCAAGGTTGATTCCTCAATTGGGGTTTGACTGAGGCAAACCCCTATCCACAACCCTTCTTCCCTTCTTTTCTCTGTGTTGGTTATAGGTGCACAATTGTAATTGCAGGATTGGACTCCATTTATAGAGATGTTAAAACCCTTTTCGACGTGCGGATTTCTCAGAGGGTCGTGTGCACTTTCAACACGGTCCCGACGAATTTTCTCCAAATTTGTAGGTTAGATCTGTATCAGTCTAAATATCTCAGATCCAAAATTACAACACGATCCAAAACCGGTAGCTCCTCATTTCATTCATTTTATCTCCCTTTTCTACATAGTCAACAAGTCAACATATCTATTTACAAAAGAGGGCAAATCACTTTTGAACCCTTGCAATCCACTTGGATTTCATATCCTTGTTCTCCTTGGATTTAGATCTAGCGGATTCAAGTCCCTCTTTTGAATGTAAAGTTTCTCCTGAGTGAAAATCATCCTAGTGACTTCCCTTCTCTCTCCTAGGTGGGGAGTCACTAGGGTTCAATTTTCCACTTTGCAGTGCCCAATTCTCAGGATTGGTGTCTTAAGTGGATTGGTGCATATGAAGTTTGTAAGATGTTTCTAATACAAACAACATTTTGTCATGATTTACTCCTACTAAGGGTTTCCATGTAAATCATGTGTTTTTGTATCTCTAATTGCGAGACCTTGCATTTGTGTTATTGCCTTGGATGGTTAAGTTTTGAAGTATTGTTATCGTGATTAACTAATTTTTGAAAAGTAAAAGTTTGTTGTTATATTGATTCACCCCCTAGGTATAACTGAGTGCTCTTCAAAGAGCAAGTTCCTTTAGATATAGCCTAATCAGTTGAAGGAAGATCTAAAAGAGAACTTATAGTTGGGCAAGAAGGATACAAATTCTCAGCAAACAGGGCACCATTTTTTGATGGGACAAATTATGCCCTTTGGAGCATAAAGCTAGGAAAAAAGTAAGTGAGAACAATGCAAAAGGCAAGCACACAAGTTTGTGTGGATTATCCAAATCATAGTTTGTGAGAATTATGCATTCCAAATCAGCTAAAGACATGTGGTATAAGGCAAAGCTTCAAACCCATTAGAGACAATTTGAAATCCTCAAGATGAAAGAATAAGAAAACATGACCTCTTATTTGCTTTGTGTTGATGAGATCATGAGCACAATAAGAGGTCTTGGTGAATAAGTTGAAGGAGTCATGATTATTCAAATGGCACTAAGGTCTTTACCTCTAAGAGTTCATTCAAAAGTTTTGGCAATTGAAGAAATGAAGGATCTAGACAAATAGACAAAGGATGAGTTGCATAGGATTCTTACTGCCTATGAAATGAGGATTGAAGACAAACCATCAAAAAATGAGACACCCTTTAAAGCACTGAGGAAGGGAAATGAATAAAGTATGTGAATCAAGTGAGCATCCCAGAAGTTAAATGGACGAGGAAGAAGCTCACTTCATGAGAAAGCTAAAGAAAGGATCCAAGAAACATCCACGAAACATCAAGGTAAGTTACCATTCAAAATCTTTAGTTGAGGTGCAATAGGACATTTTGCTTCTAAATGTTTGCATGATAAGAATGAAAGAAATGTGGATGAAGATGATCACTGCATAAAGAAAGAAAGAAATCATCATCAAAAGAAGAGCCAAATGAAATGTCAATATGACAAAAATAAAATAGATTCTCGCAAATATAAAAAATTCTTTATTCAAGAAAAGATGATATCTCATCAGAGGGGAGTGATGAAGAAAGTTCAAGTAGAGAGAAGAAATTCTCTCCATGGAAATGGAAGTAAAAAACAATAGAGATGAAGAGAAAGAAGAAAAGATTTAAAGGAGGTGTGCAATGAAGACTATATCTTGATGAAGAACTTCATTATTATTATAGAGAGAATGAAAAGCTTAAGAAAAGAATTTTCAAAACAGTGTGAATACAAGAGGATAGTGAAGCCCAAGGAAAACTAAAACATAGTCTTGAAAAAATGGATAAATGATTATAGATCTGAAAGCACAATTAGAAGATGCAAAACGTGTTGAGGAGGTTATGAGAGATCTACTTAAGACAAAGGTATCTAATTGAGAAAAAATGGAGCTTAAAATTATTTCTTTAAGAATGGAGTTGGAGAATCTATTAAGCAATTGGATCAAAGCTTGAATTTTGACAAAAAAACACCAAAATACTGGATGATATCATTATTTTCCAAATGTCACTTTTATTAAAAATCAAAAGAAGAAAAAGGAGGCTACAAGTCCCAATGTTACATATCTGCCACAAAAGTCAAGTGAAGAATAGCTTAAATGCTACATTAAGGCTCTCGAGATTTCCACCAAAAGGGAAGACAACAAGAGGAGAATAAAGTCCAACAAAAGAATAATCCACCTCCAAAGCCAAACACAAACAACATAAAAAAGCCCTTTCATCAAAGACCACACATAACCAGATTCAATCATTCCTTTGATGGCTATTGTTTTTCATGCAATCATTTTGGTCACAAAACAATAGATTATAGAATTCATACAAAGTATATATTGGTTTCTCCAAAAGAAACTAGATTCATTTTTCTCCTCTAATGGATTATAATATTATATGCTACAAGTGTAACAATTTTGGGCACACAACATGTTTCTACAAATTTTTTTTGCTAAGACTCCAAGCCAAAACAAGGAGGATGTTCATAACAAAAAGAAGGATGAATCAACTAAGGTTTGGAAGAAGAAGCATGAGCAAAAAGACAAAGACGAATTCATGTTTGTTGAAACAAATCCATATACATGAAATAAACGAAACAAATGGTATGTTGATATTGGTTGTTCAAGACACATGACAGGTGGCTAGAGTAAATTTCTTATTCTTGAACAAGTGAATGAAGGGACGATAAAATTTGGAGACAATAATAAGGCTAACATAAAAGTAAAATGGACTCTTAATTTGAATAATAAAAAATAAAAATTGAGAATCTTCTATATGTTAAAGGGTTGAAGCAAAATCTTCAAGTGTGAGTCAATTGTGTAACCAAGGGCACACTCTCACATTTCATCCCAGAGGATGTGAAATTAATAAGGAAGGCAATAATCTCTATATTCTCAATTAAATCAAAAGAAAAAAAAGTTATATGGGGAGAGAATATGAGAGTTGGTTATGACACAGGAGAATGTGACATCTAAATTTTGACAATCTTGTCAAGATTACTCATAAGGAATCTGAGAGAGACATGCCAAGGATTTCAAAGCCCACAAAGATAACCTTTAAGCAATGTGAACTTGGGAAGCATATTAGAGCGAGTTTTAAATCAAAGGAACACTTTGCATCAAAATTGTTAGAGCTTATGCATACATATTTATGTGGTCCAACAAGAACAAAAATAATGCAAGGAGAAAAATATTTTATGTTTTTACTTAATGACTATTCTAGAATGACTTTGGTCACATTTAAAAAAAATAAAACATTAAGCTATTGGCAAGTTTAAGGCATTCAAAGCCTTAGAGGAGAACAAATTAGGTTTGAAGATCAAATGTCTTTGATCAGATAGATGAGAATTCACTTCCAATGAAGTTGAAAAATTCTATGAAAAACATGGGATAAGAAGACAATATTTTAGCTGTAAGAACTTCGCAACAAAATGGAGTTGTGGAAAGAAATAAGAGAATAGTCCAGGAAATGGCTAGAGCCATGTTAAATGTCTAACACCTTTTGGAGAGATGCGGTTCATATGGAAGTCTAGATTTTGAATCATGCATAAATCAAATTAAACAATAGCATAATGTTTTATGATTCATGAAAAGAAATTCTTGCACTACTGAAGTATTTCAAAGTGTTTGGATGCACATGTTACATAAGGGGATATGAAGAATATCCAAGAAAGTTTGATTCTAGAGTCAATGAAGGAATATTCCTAGGCTACTCTATAAGAAGTAAAGCATACAAATTCTATAAGAGGCTACACAAGGTCATTGAAATTGTAAGTGTGAAAGTAGATGAGGAAAAATACTATGAAAAAGAAGTAAGAGATGCTCCTCAAAATGAGGATGTTTACAAAGAACCAGAAATAAAGGAAGAAACTAAAAAAGAGACAATTGAGCAAAGGGATGCAAGGGCACCATCAAGAGCACCATTCAAGACTCCATCCAAATTTGTTCAAAAGAATCATCTAGAAGACTTGATTATTGGGGATAGTGATACAAATATTTCAGAGAGAAGGAGATTGACTAGAACATTAGAACATGAAAATTTATGCTTTCTCTCCAAGATAGAACCAAAGAACTACTAAAGAACTTTACAGAAGCAAGTGAAGACAAGCATTGGATAAAAGCTATGGAAGAATAACTGGATCAACTCAAGAAGAATAAAACTTGGGAACTTGTCCCAAGACCCAAGGATAAGAATGTGATTAGCACCAAGTGGGTATTTAGGAACAAGATACATGATGATGGACAAATTATGAGAAACAAGGCAAAATTAGATTGCAAGGGATTGCAAACCAAATATATTAAGGAAATGTTGAAGAAATTTGTAATGGAGGATTGTAATGCTGCTAAAACTCCCATTCTAACAAGACATAAATTAAGGATGAAGAATCACCCAAGGTAAATCAAACACTCTATAGGCCGATGATTGGAAGCCTATTATATGCGAAAGCTTCAAGACCTAACATTATGTAGGCAATTGGTATTGTAGCAAGGTTTTAGGTTGCGCCTAAACAAACTCATGTGCACGTAGTAAAAAAATATATTCAAATATATATGAAAGGTACATTGGATTTTGACTTTTGGTAGATCCACAAGGTGAAGATTTCACCCTAACAACATATACATGTGTAGATTGGACTGATAGTGTTGACAATAGAAATACCATTGATATATTCTTTCTAGGAGATAATCTTGTCACTTGGTTGAGTAAGAAACAAGTGCCAGTTTCCCTATCCATTGTAGAGATAGAGTATATTGCAACATCTTTATTGGACTCACGTTTTATGGATGAAGCAATATTGATAAATATCAAAGTAGGATATAACCATCATATATCTATATAATGTGTTTAATACATGTGCAATCAACATTTCAAAGAATTCAATCATGCACTCTAGAACAAAGCATATTCCAATCAAATATTACTTCTTAAGGGAACAAGTGGCCAATCAACAAGTAAAGTTGGAATATATCACTATAAAGGAGTTATATTGTTGACATCTTCATAAAGACTCTTCCAAAAGAGGCTTTTGAGTATCTAAGGGAGAAATTGAGATTGCTATCAGTATCATTAATTCACTAAGTACTTCAAGAGAAATATGTGTGATCCAAGGTAGTCTGATCCTATTGGGAGTGATCTGGAATAGTCCAAGCATGTCAAGTGAGAAAAACTTAAAAATCCACTTTTTGGTGTTTTCTATATTTTAGTAATTCACATTTTTAGAGGTCTTTAGAGCAGAATTTGGGGGTCAAAATTGTTGGTGGTCCCTTAAATGGAATATCCAAAGGCATTGGATTTAAGGGACTAAAATGAGAACTCTTTGAGATCTTTCCAACAATGTAAGTGGTTTCAAATTTCAAGCGTCAAACAAAAAGTTATGACCCCACCAAGTTGGGTTATCTAAATTCATAGTTTTTTTGAAAATTTGTAGTTTTGTTTAATTGTTTTATTTAGCAAGACTATTCATTTTAAATTCGTGAGATTTTGGAGACTATTGGAATTCTAGATAATTTTATAAACCCCATTTTTAGATAAGATAAAGGGGACTTTTGAAGCATTCAACTCTTGTTATGAGTTTTGTTATTGTTCATTATTTTCTCAACAATACTTACAAGTTTCCACATACTTAGTATTGTTAATTGAATTCTCCACTCAATTCAGATCATTGGTATTAGAGTAGGCGTCACATGTAAAAGAATTCATCTTCAATTCATCTTCAAAGTATCAATCAGAATTCAAAGGGAAATCATGAATCCCTATCTAATCAAAGAATTCAATCAAACAAACAATGAAATAACACAATCAAATCAAAATAGGAATTATAAAGTAATTCAATCAAAAACTCCCTATTCCATGACTGTGTATAACTTCCATTGTTCTTCTCCTCTCTGTGGTATGGTGGCTCTTAGATATTGCGCTGACAACCTGCAATTGACACAAATATTCAAAGTTTGTGATTGTTGAAAATGAAGATTAAATGCTCAATTTATAGATTTTTGGAGAGGATTGATTGAAAGGTGGAACAAATTGATCAAGAGGTGGAACTCGCGTAAGCTCACATGTTGATTGATAGTTGAACTGCTGATTTGAAGGTGAAACTGAATAGATTGAATAGATTAATTGAGTCAACTGATTGAGAAAAACTAACTGAAGGAAGAAAAAGAATGATTGGAGGAAATTAAGAAGATGACAAAGCTAACTAGAAGATGGAAATAGAGATTGGAGAGATAATTGATTTAAATAATTAATTGATTGAATTAAGTAATTTAGCATGTGCTTGCATTTTAACTTAGATTTTCAATTTAATCTTTGCATGAAATTTAATTCAAATAATTGCATTTATTTTAAATTCAATTTAGTATTTGAATATATTTAGAACTTGACTTTGATTTTCAATTTGATTTTTGAAATCATGCACATGTAATTGAATTTGGAAGAAATTAGAAGAATTAATTAGCTAATTAAATAATTTAAAGAAACTATTTAATTATTTTAGAAATGGAATTTAATTAAATAATAAAGATTATTTAATTAAAGGATTAAATCACAATTAATTAAATAACAAATATTTAATTAATATTTAGAAAAGGGTTGAATGATTAATTGATTAGAGATAGAAATTGAAAATAGAATTTATTTAAATAATAAAGAGTATTTAAATTGGGGAATTAATCAGAATTAATTAAATAATAAATATTTAATTAACATTAGAAAATGCTTAAAATGATTAAATGATTAGAGATGAAAATTGAAAATAGAATTTATTTAAATAATAAAGCTTATTTAAATTGGGGAATTAATCATAAATAATTAAATAATAAATATTTAATTAACATTAGAAAAAAAGGTTAAAATGATTAAATGATGAAAGAATAAGAAATATAATGATTAGTAAGATTAAGAGGAAACATGAAATTAGAAGAATAAGATTAATTACCTTAATTAAATAATTAAATAATTATTTAATCAATTAGACGAATAATTAGTACATGATCAATGAGACATTTTTAGGTGTCTAAAGTAGGTACACTCATGTACATGTCACTTCACACACAATCTGGTTATCAAAGGTTGGGATTGGAGACACATAACCCATTAGTTTACCTTCCTTTGAGGCGCAATCAACCAAAGATGTCAACCAAATATAGATCCTATCAAAGCAATGATGAAAGAAACCCAAAACAAACAAAGGGAAGAGATGATAAGTTGATTTTCTCAAATTCTTCGAAATACTTAACAATCAAACACAAAAGAAAAGCCATTCAATAATCACACTCCTTTCAAGGTGCAGGTAAATTGTGAAGCTAAAATTGATGCAAACATTGTAGATAAATGGTTAACAAAGATTGACATATATTTCTCCGTGAATACCTTTTCCAATGCTTAGAAGATAACATTTTCTCTCCTTGAAGATGGAGCACATGTGAAGCAATCATGGGTAGACAAACTTACTTCCAAGAAGAACAATTCTATAATAGATAAAGAAGAAGAATTAGATGGAGGAATAGGTGGCAATCCTATATGGGAAGACTTTATAAAATTCATCAAAGAAGAGTACTTCCTTGAAATATATGCAACTTCAACAAAAGAAAGACCAAATAGTGTATGATTATACCAATAAGTTTCATGTTAGAGTAGACTCGAAGCCCTAACGAATGCACATGGTTTTGCAACAGTATCAATCTGTACATGACTGTATAGGCCTCTGGAGAAGCATAAAAAGTAGTAAATTACAGAGAACAGTTAATGTCTTTTTTTATTTTCCTTCACACAAACTTTTGTGAGACATATTTATATGTCTACCAACTCAAACAACTAGAAAACCACTAATATCCAACTGATTTTCAAATAGGTGACTGTTCAGCTTCACAAACAAACCCAATATTGCATAGTTGTATTACAAGTTTTGCATCTTTTACAAAGCATGACTTATGTGACCCTATAAGACTTATAACATAGAAAATGGTCTAAATAGAACTTATTACATGATCAAAACATAATGACATAGTGAATTTGACGAAATGGCCTCGTGGAGGCATGAACTCAACTAGGTGCTCTTATACCACTTTATCGACAAAGCTTGGCATCCAAGATTTAGAGAAGTATCAAGAGTTGAAATACCATGGTGGGCTGTATAGATATATCTAAATAGAGATGTAATTCTTAAATATTGAGACATTGAGTATTGCTTATAAATATGCCACAAAAAATGAGGAGAAATTCAAACAAAAAAGGAAGAACATTGCTTTGCAAGTAACAAATCCAAAGGTGAAAGTAGCAACGAATTCTCAAGAAAACAAGCCACTATTAATCCTCTCAATCATCAACATGAACACTGGATTACGAAAGACACCTAAGGACATAGGTATGTGGTGTGATATCCAGAAAAGTTTTTGGCATAGTATGAAGGATTGCAGGGCTGCTAAAACTTTGATAGAAGAAACAAATGAAGTGGAGCAAGAAGTTGACATGTTGTCCACAAACCCCTTAGAATAGAAAAGTGGTGAAACAATTATTGAATCAAACCCAAATGCCATTGTTTATACTACGGAAATCATACACCAGGATAATGAGGAATGTTTATTTCATTCACAAATATGAGTGAATGACAAAGCTCTATACTTCATAGTTGATAGTGGGAGTTAGAAGAATATAATCTCTGCTAAAGTTGTTACGAAATATACTACTAACAAATTCCTCCAATGAGTCACAAAAAACACAAGATGGTTTCTAGATCACTAGGGCACAAGAGAAAGCAACAAATAAAACATAAAACAAGTGAAAAATAAAATGAAGCAAGTGACAAAAGGGAAAAACACATGTGTAGGAAGCTCAACATTAATGTAGAGCTAGAGGCATAGGTTAGGATGATGCCACACCATTCACATTGGAGTTTCAAAGATGGTCCCACATACATGTTAGGATCAACAACTTTGATAATTCGAATCAAAGGTATATCATGTTTTTGTGATAAATTGATGAGTATTCTTGAATGAACAACCTTAAAAGTTTGACAAAGGAAACATACAAGTAACAAACAATGGAAACAAGCAAAAGGAAGAAGGCCAAAACTAAAATGGAAAGAAAGTAAACAAATAAGAAAGCACAATGAAAATAAAGGAGAAAAGAAGAAGCTCCCCACTTTTTCCTTAAAGAAAAATTGTGTGTGTGACTAAGATACAACATGATCCTTATTATGAAAGTATATAAGGTAATTCTTATCTTGCATTAATCTGATTTGAGCATAACAGATACTTGGATAATGATCTCCAACATATCTAAGTTATGCAATTCACTTAAACAATGTCATAATTCATAGAAAATAAAATGGAAATTATTTAAGATAAGATGGAGAAAATCACTACACATTCATATCAATCGTGAATTATGATAAATAATGTGTGAATTATAGTAAGACTAAGAATGAGTAATTTCATTAGTAGAAAAGGGATAAAGACATTTCTCAATTTTTCTAGACTAAGAAAGAAGTGATATGAAATACATGAAACATACTGATATATTATGAGATTGTATGTTTTTGTCTAATGATACACAATGCATATATTTATAGATGAAGATCAATAACTAAGAGTCACATACATGCTAACATGTTTCCATTGTACATTTGGTGACACGGTATGTGTGGATAGGATACTAGTGATAATTAAACTCATATTGTGTCGATATATGCAATATGAGACATCACCATGTGTTGGATGTGTGATGCCAAGCACATCAAACTTGAATATAACTATTTTTTATGGTTTGATTCCACATGTTGAATATGTATGCTTTGATGCTAGGTATGTAATCAAAGTTTAGGGATAAATGATCATCAATATGGCTGCAAGCATGAAGAGGAAAGGTGCTCAAAGGTAATACAACATCGTGCCCATGCACATCACATTCACTAGTCATATAAATAGTAGAGGTAACATGAAATTTATGGACAAGTTAAGTAAGTGTGTCTAAAATAGAAGTATACAGGGTAGAAAATTCTATGAAGGAAAAGATCTCACAAAAATGAAAAAAAATCTCCATAAAATACATCCCCATCCACAGGATAAAGAGATATGAAAGCACCAAGAATGAGGGGATAAAATGAAACAAAGTTATAGAATTGCATAAAAAAGGGTAAGATATGCATGAATAGAAGCTAAAGGAAAATGTGTATGGTCTAGGATAAATGATATAACAAGAATGCACAATCTAAGGGTAAGAGGGTAAGGACCAAATATATAACAAACAATGAATGTCCAAATTTCCAATCAAAACATAACAAGTAAAATGGAGGGTGGATCTTAACAATTAAAAAACTAGTTCTAATACCCCTAAACGATCAATTCTAAAAACCCTAAAAGATGGTAGATCTTAGAGGAGGAACACTAGATTGTGTAAGAATGTCAAGCTCATTAAAAATGTATGGGATAAACACCACTTAAATAAATATCTATGCTAAGTAATCAAATAAAGTATCCATCTAAAAATAAACCTAGATAAATGAGTAGGAACTTGAAATGATAAATGTTGAATTATAGGTAAAAATTAATAAAATAAAAAATGTGATAATTAGCTTGATTCTAAAGGTGGAAAAATGATGTTGTAGATGCCACAAATTGATTTGCAATGTTGTATTTTTAGGGATTGTATAGGTGACTTTCAAAATCTACAAATTGAGCACAATCTACTTTGGTTTAGTTTTTTGCTTTCATAACTAATCTAGGTAGTATTGTCAAAATGGTTTAGTGTGTGGACCTAAACTTAGACCCATGGGAAATGAACCTGTAGAAAACCAACCATGGAATTTGGACACCTTAAGCTTCTAATATATAAATTTTGTTCAGTATTGAAGGGGGATACAAACATATTTGGAGAATTTGTTGAATCATGAGGGTCACATTCTCCTCAGCCATATCCCTAGTTAAAGTGATTCAACAATTTTGGAATAAAGATTGAGGACATTAGTCAAGAATTAGATACATTAGTCATGAGGGTCACAAGTAGATAGTGCATAATTAATTCCCCTTTAAACTCTTTTATCTAGGCGTTCTTTCACATTCCAACATGACTTCCAATTAATGTATGTAATTAAATACAACATAAGAAACAAATCAACACATTTCAACATGGTTTCACATGAATGAATGAATGTCTTTAAATACAACATATCATACAAATCAATGCAAACATGTGCTAAGATAGTTCATGGCAACTAGTAGGAGGAAATCAATGAGATTTATTATGAATATGAGTTATTATAGTTTGAGGTTTATATTTTTGACTATCAAAATAAGCAAATTTGATATAGAGTAATGAACAAAGGATCTAGAAATCAAAACTAATCTCAAGGAATAAGTAATAATAAAAATGGAAAAAGATGATGTTGTGAACCATATCCATACAAGAATATACTACTTATAACATAAGAATTAAAAAAAATAAAATGATATACCATTTTATCTAAGCATTCTTTTACATTCCAACATGACTTCAAATGAATGAGTGAATGCCATTAAACAAAACAACATAGCACACAAATCAACACATCTCAACATGATTTCAAATGAATGAATGAATGTCTTTAAATACAGCATATGATACAATTTAATGGAAACATGTGCTAAGATAACTCATGACAACTAGTAGGAGGAAATCAATGACATTTATTTTGAATATGAGTTACTAACGTTTGAGATTTATATTCTTTATTGTCAAAAGAAACAAATTTGATATTGAGTAATGAAAGAGGATCTAAAGATCGAAACTAATCACTAAGAATAAGTAATAATAAAATTGGAAAAAAAATGATGTCGTGAATTGTATCCATACATGAATATACCACTTATAAATGTTTTGTTATATAAAAGACAATCCAATTAAAATGAATCCAAAATATAAGAAAAACAAATATCATATACTATACTATGACAAAAATATATTTTTTTATCTATCAAATTTTAACACATTAAATATTTGTAAGATTGATTATTATGCTCCCTAGGTGAACCTAACAAATTATATATATTTTTTAAACATTTTGTATCTCCTTTTCCTTGTTTTGAATGGGTTCAATTATTTAGAAAGCCAAGCAGAAAAGTCCACCTTACAATAAAAAAATAGTAATACCGTGTCAAATATGGCGCGTACGCCGCAGAGTCGCTGAATTTTTCTGCCTTCACTCATCTTATTCTGAATGGTCAACTCTGATTTGTATTCGTTAGCAAACAGCCATAAATTTAAAAATGCTATATTTGTCTACAGCACATCCAGCTGGCTGGATCAAATTAGTGCAATGAGGTGCGTGGTTCAAATCCTGTAAAGGCCCTTCTTTCAGTTTCTTTGCAAAATGATATGCCCAGGATGAAAATGAGTATGAATTTTGCAATCTGTAATGTTTAATTGTTATTTTGGATTGCTAGCAAGAGAGGCTTTGATCTTTGTTATAGGACGGAAAACTTTAGCTTCAAAATTGTGGAATTTGAAGTGCTAGCAGGGAAAGCTTTGATCTTGTGAAAATACGGGAAGCTTCGGATCTAAGATTGTTGAATTTGAATTGCTTAGAGTGAAAGCCACTGATATTTGTTGAAAGATTAAATATCTTTAGGTTAAGGATCCGATCTTTTTGTTTGAATTACGCAATCTTAGATTGTTGAAATTGAATTGCTAGCAGGAGAGGCTTACGATCTTTGTCAGATAACTGTTTATTTCTGGCT
Organism: Cryptomeria japonica; assembly: GCF_030272615.1. Taxonomy (NCBI): domain Eukaryota; kingdom Viridiplantae; phylum Streptophyta; class Pinopsida; order Cupressales; family Cupressaceae; genus Cryptomeria; species Cryptomeria japonica. Next base: position 751,434,737 of record NC_081413.1, read on the forward strand.
ACGATTTGCTTTAAAGTCAGATAATTTCTTTGCCAGGATGAGAGGCTTTTGTTTTTAATGTTGTGGAGTACTTTCACTGGTAAAATATGCCCTTTGTTTACATTTTGTCGATTTTAGAATTGTTTCAGTGATGTTTCATTTTTTGTGCTGTTTTTCGCGTTGGCTTCTGATTTATTTTTTATTTTTAAGGTGGTGATTTCAGGAGCTTTTGATGGTTTAAAGCAGCTGTATCTGGAAGAGTTTGAAAACTTTGGACTATAAGGGTATTTTACTACGTGTTCTAAATCTGTGAGTATAAACATGAGAGACCCCTATATAATTTCCGAGTTTTTCATTTTGTTGATTTTTCAGGGCAATATTTTGTGGTTTGTTTGCTCATTTCTGTTCTTTTCTTCAAATTTAGTATGCAACCTTCCGATTTTCATGTATTTTACTTTCTTTCAGATTGATGTTGAAAACTCCGCTTTAAAAGAGGTTAATTGTTGAAACATTTGACCCTTTTTGAGTTTAAGAAGCTGATTATGCATATTTTGAAACATCTTCTAGTTCTGTAAGCAGAATGCCATGCTCTTAGAATTTTATATAGTTTTGTTTATTAATGTTTCCAGAACAGTATATAGGGATGTTATCGGCACATTTCTGTTAGTTATTCCTCAAAATCACTCTAGATTTTGGCGATTTTCATGTAATTTTCCTCTAGATTGATTTGAAAAGGATTACCATAATTTTAACATCTTGATAGCTCGCTTAAACCTGTAAACAGAATTCTTGGTTGATCCCTTAAAAAATTCCCTTTAATTTGTTTCACCAACGTTACAGTACAGTAATATTTGATCTCTCCAAAGAACGCTAATTTGTAATTTATGTGTACATTTCTTTTCATTTGACTTCGTACTAAGTTCAGAATTTGCATGTTTTTGTATAAATTGCTTACTTTTGAAGTCGAAATTAATTTTATCTACATTTATGAGATCATAGCAGTGAATACGGGACTGCAAAGATCAAATTACATAAGAAAACAAAACTTTTCACAGATAGATACAAGGGCAGAAGATGGGGTTCTGAGTTTTTTAAATCCTTTAGAAGGTTTGACCTTCTATTGCTAATTTTGGACGAAATTTGCGGTCTCCTCTATAAGAAGGGCAAGCAGAGTCAACTCTATTGATGTCAGAATATGTGGCTGGATGGTTGGCAAATCCAAGAATATACTTTGCACTAAGGCTAAAAATAATTATATTTTCTATACAATTTCATAGTTTCTACAAATAAATTTGGTTCTGAGTATGCTAGAAGTCGTCATTGTTATCATCATAAGTTGAGAATTCCATGATGATGTGCTCCTCTATCTCTGCTGTCCTCTTGTATAAAAATAAGTATATTATCTCCTCCAGGCTTGTAACCTTCCGTATGCATCTGCCTGCCTCACATCTATGTTGCTGCAAAGTAGTCCTCATTTTAGGCTAATATAGGAGAATTTTGCTTCAAACATTTCAAATTGGTTGTTTTGAGGAGCTGGTACACTTATATCTATAATCGTTTTGCAAGATCATGCAAACCAAGTTGGTTGCTGTGAGGAGACTTTTGATTTCGCCAACAATTCTGGCACATGCAACTTAAGGGCTGCACTTCACGGTAGATGGAATTTGTGAGTGTAAGTATTGTATAGTGGCCGTAATGTAGAGGCTGAATTTTCAGATCAGGTCGTTTGTACCATTCCTTTCAGATATGTGACCATACGTTTGTCATTCAATTGAAGTGTTTATAGCATCCTAGACTAATAATAACGGACCTTATCTATCTCTTGTCATTGGACAAACATGTCCATGAAAAGTCTGAATGTGCTCTATAAAATCTATCAATCTGTTGTAGGAAAGAAGATGCGCTTGTAGCCATGGAGGTCATGGCAGGAGGTGATACAGTTGACAACTAAGAAAACTTCAAGAGGACTATGGCCAATCAAGCTGTGAACGAACTGATCTGGACTCTGGGAGCAATCCAAGAGGCAGCATACTGAATTGCAGAATTCAATGTGTAGCAAGTAGAAGCACATTCATGCTCTTAAATGTAAAAGAAAATGGTAGTGCATATATAACATGGAGTTCTAGACACAAAAAAGGTTAAATGGATAAGAAGAACTGAAACCAAAATCTCATATATCTGAAAGCTGTGTACATAGCAAGATGTGTATGTATCCATCTCTTGTAAACTTCTAAAACTCTTGTTTTAGGTATACCATATACATACATGTAGATTACAGAAGCTGTCAAATAGATAAGAATAAAGGATGAGGAAGACAAAACAGTTCATTTCCCTACTTTTAGAAGGTTGGCGTCATATTAAAGATGCTGCCATTGTTTGATGTTGAGCACCAACTAATATCCGAGTTTTGCACTGATGCTTAGGCAGAACATATAGTGCAGAATGATGATTCTGATGCTTATTATCTGTGTTATGCTACCACCCGATTCACTGGAATATGAGCATGTTAAATGTTTGGCAAGCTGCCATTCAATGTTCAAGGATGACAGTGACTGCATGAGTGTTGTGCTTATGTTCTGAGAATTGACCTTCCAATTTCATGTGAAACAATTGAGGGTGCAATAGCTTGGTGTCCAATATGTTCCGTAATGATTCCTGAAATTGGCTAAACAAACTTGGAATAATAAACATGTCTGGGCTAACCAGTAACTTATTAGTGATAAATGAGGGAATTATCTAACCATTTTTAGGAGTGAAAGCATAAAAGGATACATCTATAATCATGCCTCGGATCCTTTCTGATGCTCATTGAATCTTTAGCTGGGATAGACTTTTATGGATATCAAATTCTTTTATTAGTTGTTCCTTTGTTATATTCTATAACCAATTGAAATATCTGCAAATAAGTTGTCATCTTATAGGGAATACATTTTGAAACGTAGATTGGGATTGTGAGAAGTGAAGGGATTTCTGAAAGCACTTAATTGCTGACGAACATTGTTAGTAATTAGTTATTTGTTAGAAGGTAGTTGGTTAGATTTGTTGTTTGATTAGTTGGATTCAGTTGTGAATCCAATTGTATAAATGTGTACTTTGGATCAAAGAATTTCAATAAGGATTTTTGGTGTGCCCTTCAAATTATCTCTGCATGTTGTGTTGATGATCTGCAGATCATCATTAGGATTGTGTTTGCAATTCTTTGATAGCTTCATTTGGTATTAGAGCAAAGGAAGGAGATTCTAGAGGGCAGATTGTTGCATTTGAGAAAGAATAGAGGGTGATGTATGGGGGTTTGGATTGGTCTTATAAGGGTGCTGCATTGTTTTCTTTTGATTCTATGTTTGTGAAGAATTTGAGAATGAGTCAATGAATGTGTGCATAGTGGTTGCTGATTTGTTGCATGGTGGTTGCTTATTTGTTAAAAAACTGAGCCATCACCTTGTATGTTCTGATTGCCCAGCAAAAGCAGAAATAAGTTCGTGGAAATCTGTGGGAAAGTGATTTTTCATTGCTGAATGTGGGAATGTGAAAGGAGCAGAAATTTTTTGTTGAATTTGAGGAAGAAGTGACTTGGGTTGTACTTTGAAGATTCCAGCTTTGGATGTGAGGACTAGAGCAGGTTGATGTAGGGTCTGTAGGCTTTAAAGGAGGCAGCAGTTGCAGCCAGATAAAAGGAAAGAGATGTGGGAGAAAGAGAGGAAATTTACAAAGTATTTTTGTCTATTGATTGCCCTTTTTTCATGTCCCATTTTTAATTAATTTAACTTCATGGATGGATTGCTCAATTTAAATAAGATGATTTATTTCTTGTAAGGCCTTTAGGGCCGACCTTTTTGTGACTTGTAATTTTTAAATTTTGGGCCCAAGTGCCCATTTGGGATTAGGCTGATAGTTTGAAGAGTTATTTTAATTTGTTCTCCCTCCAAAATGAGGTGTGCGATTTTGGGCACCCAAGTTTGGGTTGCAACATATAAAACTTGTAACATTTTCATTTTGGGAAATCATCTCATCTTATGCCAATTTATCTTCAAGAGCACTTTGTGTTCAAGCATCCTTATGTGGACAAAAACCCATAGAGAATTGTGGCTTGTGGTAAAAAACCCATGAGTTACAAGAGTCAGAGGATGAAAACCCTTTGATTTACGAAGGCATTCTCATTCAAGGATTGAATCAGAGCTTCACAGATTTGCAAGACATTTCAGTTATTTAGTGTGCGTTCATTTGTTGCAGGTGAAGTATATGTAGTTGGAGTGAAGTTTTTGTGTTAGTTTGCTGTTGTGTTGTGTATTCTTGTAGGATTCCTTGCTCCCATTCTTTTTGTTCTTCTTGATCCTTTCCAAGAGCCAGGAATATAAAACTTCTTGTGGAGATCAGAGAGTTTTCAGTGACTTTGTTGGTAGTGTGTGCGAGAGTTAAGGCATCACTAGTTGCAAATTTTGTATTTACCATCACAGAAGCAGGAGATGCGAGCACTGGCAACTATGGAAAGGGGGGAGGAATTGAAATCGAGGGGGTCAATCAAGTGCCCCCTCCCGGGCCCACTCCAGCATGAGAAAGAGTTTAGAATAGTATGGCTTATTTCACCCATCCCAGGGATAAGTAGTTGGATATAGGGGCGGGAAGGAACGCGAGAAACTTCTGCCGGCTCAACTATAGTTCTCACGAGGATACATTGTAATGACTATCACATCAGCCCATTATGCTGTAAAAGTTAGAACTGTACCCAAAAATCAGAATTATGCCAATATTAAAAGTTGCATGCATTTCTGGCTCAATTTGTGCAAGTTTGGGTCACAACTAACTAGTTTTATTAGTGCTGTTTGGTGTAGTTTGGTGAAGTTTATTGTTTATGTTCAAGTCTGTCATTATCATTGAAAAATCTGATTTGGGACATTACAGTGGTATCAGAACTAAGATCTTCCAGCCCGTAGGGTAGATTTGTTTGTTGATGGTTTCAACTTTCAAGTGATAGATAAATTAGGTACTTGAAAAGAGAGCAGAAGAAGTTGCTAGAACAAACCCCAATGACAGAGGATATGTAAGGAGAAGAAAAATCAGTGCTGAAGATAGAGAGAAGATCCTCCAAGAAAATGTAATCAGAATGAATGTGAGGCAAGATGCATTGACTGCTCTATAGGTGAAAATGTCAGAAACCCCAAATGAATTGAAGAATGCAAAATTAATAGAGCAACTCAAGGTGAAGGAAGCACATTAGGGAATGGTAGTTTATGGGGCATTGCATTCCAAAACCTTCAAAGCCAATGTTTCTAAGAAAGGAAAGAGTTGAAGAAGAAGCTCATGAAGATCCTTATGGCAATTATCTTGAAAGAATCCTTGAAGAATACAACAACAAAACCGAGTCTTTCAAAAGAAATGTGTCTCTTATGACTTATTTGAAAGAATCCTTGAAGAATACAACAACAAACCTGAGTCCTTCAAAAGAAATGTGTCTCTTATCACTTATTGCATTATGGTCTTCATTTTCAGCATTCAAAAGAGAGTAAGTTGGTTGGACATATTGATTCAAATCGGGCAATTTCTATAGATATAAGAAGTCTACTTCTAGTTATACTTTCAGTCTTGGTTCCTGTTGGTGTACATTTTATCATATGCCGAACATTAGAATAAAATACCCAAGGATACTCTATCCTCTCTTGAAAAACCACCACTTATGCTAAGGTTGCAAGAAGACTATATGGCGATTCCAAGGTTTCTTTGGTCAGGTCTTGACATGTAGATAAGCTCAATGGGCGTTGTGATATGTTGGTAATACACAAAGGGACTTAAGCTTGGCTCGTTCAATTCACAATGGAGGTTTATCATTTGTGGGTTTTGGATTGTGGACTTCATGAAAACTGAAAAGGAGATATGGTTTAGAAATTCTAATCTATTCCTAAGAATTCAGGAGACGGTAAAGACTGGGTAAACTAATAACAACACTTGTTTCGCACACTTAGGACAACTATGCAAAGCATGTGCAATCTTCTAAGGTTGTGCTCAAGATTTTCATACTTACGAATAACACCAACAATTGAACAATATTACTCAAAGTAGAAGTTAAGCATCCACATCAAAAGCTCAGGCTAACTTTACATATCGAATGAAAATCATCCATCCAACAAAAGTATGAGCAAAAAGTTTCACCAATCTAAACTATCAAATCCTTCATTCTTCTAGCATACATGAAATAAAATTTAAACTATGATGAGGGATAAGAACCATGCCAACTCCAAAATAAAAGAGGTAATCACCATCAATTCGAACAATGCATTACTTATTACGTTGGCAATTGTATGCAACAATTGCTTATCTCAACATGTTTTGCAACATGCTCCCATGATTTACAAATGAGGGGTGATTCAATTTACAGGATCCCCAATTACAATTAAATGGCCAGGATTGATTTCTAATCAACGACTGAGATTAAAACAACCTAACCCTAATTAGGGTTTCCCAAAATAGATCAAATATCCGTTGGATGAGAGACAAGTGGCACAAGATGCTATCTTTTAGGATTGCACCCCCTTCTTTTGCTGAGAGGTAGTGTGTTCAATGAACCTGGACATGTTGACTTGAATTCCCCAATTTGTGTCGAAAATTTGCCTGTATGGAAATTTGTCTGGAATACTCTTCTTGCCGCCAATTTATGTTGCAAGTGGGAGCTTGTCTTTGACTCTTCAGAAATGAAATCCTTCAAGAAATCTGGAATTTCTTTCCATACTTTCGCCGAGTCTGAAGACTTTTCTTTCTTGATGCCCGAAGACTCTTTCAGGTGCCTTGAATTTGGAGAAGAATTTGATTCATCTCCTCTTTGTTCTTCTTCTTTCTTTCTGTTTCCTCTCCAACATTTAGTCAAAATTTGATTCTTTTGGTTGTGGAAAATTCCACACTTAGCCATTTTTCATGTATCAAACCTTTATCCACCCGTTCATTTGATTGACCCTTGATTTCATGTACTTGTCAAATTTATTTTCCTGCTCGATTGTTGGTCTGATTTCATGTGAATTTGTTAAAATTAGTCTTTCCTCATAGCGTGCCGGCTTGATGGTCTTCTTTTCTCATGGATCAAATTTGAGGTCCCTGATCCAACATCTTTACATATTTCATTTATGCCTTGGACAAATTCGTGTCTGAGTTTGATCAACCTGCTTGGACAATTTTCAGTCCTATCTTATGTCCTGACTGTGAATGTGCCAATTTATGTTTTCTCCCTCTTAGGCTGTCTTAAACCTGGAACTTGAATGTGTCCGACATATTAAGGTTTGTGTCTTGGAACAAATTGGTGTCAGTCTTTATGTCTTGGCATGCTTCATGTCAATTGGCTTGTCCTCGAACTTGGAATATTCTTGGACAATCATCCTTCATTTTTTTATGGATTGGAAAAGTTCGGACAGTCACATGTCCTCGTCTTTGGCACATTTCGGAATTATAATCAGACAATTTGTCTTGCTCTTTGTCATGTCATCTTGGCAGGCTTCAGAAGTATGATCGGACAAATTGTCTTCCAATCTGTCAAGCCATCTTGTTCTTGGAGAGAAAAATTTCATGCTCTGGATTGTTTGGCATGCTCAAAGGCTTTCCTCTTGGCAGGGCAAAGTTCACATATCCTTGGACAATTTTTTTATTTGCTCAAATTTTGTGCTTAGTTTCTTTGGACAAAATCTTTGGACATGTCTTATTCCTCAACAAATTTTGGATGACTTTCTTCCTTGGATATGAAAGGGCGGACTTTCCACATCTTTGGACAAATTTTGGTTGATGCTTCACTTCAAACTTGGAAGGTTATCACATGTATATCGGATATAAACAATCTTCCTCTTCCAAGGAGGGTTTGGAAATGATTAAAACTTCCTTGCTGACCATGATAGCAGCAGTTTGACAATGTGAATTTAGATTACTTTTTTTTTGATAGGGCAAAATTTATTCTTCCTTGGGCAAGTCCACTTTCAATTTGCTGTCTTGGATGATCTTGGATGAATTTTATTTTTTTGGCAGATTTGAAAGATTTTTGAGAAATCTATGTGCAGATTTGAATTCTTTTCCCAAGGTAGATTCAAGGATGATCAATGGTGAACTCAAAATTTTATCAACAAACCTTGGTGATGGCGAACCTGAACCTTTTGAATGTCCCTTTCAAACCCTTGGACCTGCTTTATTCTTCCTTTTGGAGATGTTCAAGGTAGAATTTTCTCCTTCAAACTGTTATCAATGGCGAATTTAAGGAGAATATCGAACTTATTTTATCCAAACCCTTGATTTTGCTTTATTTCCCATCCAAATTCTTCTGAAAATCTGATAATCTAGTTGGATTTTGGAGCTGCTTCCTCTGAAGAATTTGAATTTTTTTTTCTTCAAACCCTTGAATTTATTTTACTTCTGCAAAGGTAATCTGATAATATGATCAGATTTTGGCATGAATTTAATAATCTTTATGCCTAAGAGCTGTTCACCTTGATTTCCAAACCTATAGACATGGCAGATTTTGAAGTTGGATAATCTGATCATGCATTGAAGCTACTAGCTTCTCTCAACTTTGGCGAATTTTGACAGAGTTTTGATGCTTCGTTCTTTGCTATACAAACTTCTTCTTGGCAAACAAAGTATTAATGAATGGGCATCATGTCTTTATAGCTTCTTATCAATTTCTAGAAGCTTTATGTTTTATTCTATCTTTAGAAAATTGAAACCCTTTGCCTCCTTCTAGAAGGAAGCTTGGAAGATTCTCAAAAATTAGAAAGTTTTATTGTTTTATCCTCCCTCTAAGAAGTTGGAATTTATCCTTAGAAGCTTCCATCATGTTTTAGAAAGTTTTATTTGTTTTAATTCTCCTTCTAGAAATTCAAATTTGAGGAAGGCATGCCACAATATTTTTTATTTTATTTAATTTAATTTAATTTAATTTAATTTTTGACTTTAATTGCCAAGTCATCTTACTTGCCATTTTTAATTATCTTGGAATGCTATATCATCTTTTATTGCCAACTAGGAAATTTATATATTTTTTATTCTATGCCATCTTCAAGTGGGCCCTACATTCTTTCTCAAGCTTTGGCGAATTTTGCACATCTTCCTTATGCCATGTTTTTAAAGTGGACTTGGAAAGAATTTCTTGCTTGTGCCATGTTTTTAAAGTGGACTTGGAAAGAATTTCTTGCTTGGACATGAGGTGCACTTTAAAAATTGTTTGACATTTTTGGTGCATGAATAAGCTTAACCTTAGGTAGGAGTTAAGTAACCCTTTCCATGAGTTAGTTAACCCTCGGTAGGAGTTTAATATTTGTTGGACAATTTTTAAATTGATTCTGCTCAAATTTCTTCCACATTTTAACTAATCGTCTGCCATTCTACCCTTGAACCTTGTTGAACTTGTCTACCATTTTTATTTCTTCAACCTGGACGAAATTTTCGATGTGCCATTCCTCTTGCCATGTTCATACCTTGCTGGTTCATGCCATGTTCAACAGTGTTCATGCCATGTTCATACCTTGCTGGTTCATCTGGACAAAAACCTTAATTTGGATTTCCATTTTGCTTTTTGCACTTGGAGACCTCATTTTTGAAATTTGAGAACATGGGTAGGAATAATTTGGCATGGGGATCAAAACCCTAATCTCAGAAAAAAACAAATTTTTCAAAGCCCTGCTTTTTACACTTAGAGGCAAGATTTTCAAATTCTGACAAAATGGGTAGTAATAAAATAGCTCAAAGAACAAAACTCAGATGCCAATTTTTAAAAAGCAGAAAAAGCAGAAAAAAGCAAAAATTTCTAAAAATAGTAGGTTGTCAGAAATGGCTCAAAGCAATTGCGATTTTCGTCCTTCAGACCTTCTGAACACTTTGGCAGCGTCCAAATTCAATTCTGTGCATAAATTCTCAATCTAGTCTGGATGAATTCTCAAAAACTTTAACTCATTGTAAAAAGACTGGTGATTAGCAGATGCGTCGCCAAAACAAAACCCTAAAAAGCAAAAAAAAAAAAAAAGTGGGGGGGGTCCCCATTTGCAATGGGGTGATGTGTGAAATAGGTCACAACAGTTCCATAGTCATTTCTTGGAAATCCAAGAAACAACCCACTATATCTTTTTCTATTGCAAAGGCTAAATTTAAAGCTGTCACTTTCGCTGCTTGTGAGGCAGTTTGGTTGAAAATAATTTTATAGGATTTGCAGCAAATCCAGGATGGTTCCATAGTGTTATATTGTGATAATCAGAGTAATACTTAAATGAGTAAGAATTCAGTGTTCAATAGCAGGACTAAGAACATTAACATCCAAGAACACTACATCAGCGAGTTGTTTCAACAAGGCTTGGTTGAATTTGTACATTCTCCTACTACGATACTTGTCAATATCTTTTTAGAGCCCCTTTCTCATGACTGCTTCCAAACACTTCACACTTTACTTGGTGGGGGGAGAAATGGGATAAGCTAATTAACATTTTTTTTTTTTTACAACGTTCATATGGGGGAGAATGAAAGCACTTAATTGCTAATGAACATTCTTAGTCATTAGTAATTTGTTAGAAGGTAGTTGGTCAGATTAGTTGGATTTGGTTGTGAATCTGATTGGATAAATGTGTACTTTGGATCAATGAATTTCAATAAATAATTTTTCGTGTTCCCTTTTGCCACCAAATTATCTCTGCGTTTGTGTGTTGATGATCTGCAGATCATCATTAGGATTTTGTTTGTAATTATTTGATACCTTCAGTTTCTGATTTGAATGCATCTTAGTAACCTTTCAATTGCAAGGAATAATTTAGGGTGTTCTAATTTGGTGTCTTTTATGTTCCATAATGATTTCCAAAATTGGCTGACAAACTTGAAATCACAAGCATAATTGTGCTAACCATTCACTTGTTAGCGGTAAATGAGAGAATTTTCTAACCAAAATTAGGATGGGAAGTATATAATGACACCTGTAATCATGCCTGGAAGCTTTTCTGATGCTTATTAAATCCTCATCTGGGGTACATGCAATCAAATTCTATATTATTTTCTATTGTATTATTACTGAACGAAATATCAGCAAATAGGCTGTCATCTTATAGGGATTTCTTTTCAAATCTTAGTTTGGGATTTTGAGAAGTGATGGAGTTTTTGATTGAACGTATTATAGTAACCTGACCCAGTAAGTAATATTTTTAACTAACTAGAACATCTTGGAATAACAAATATGATAACATATCTTGCTCTCTTAACAAGACAGAACTTTGTAAAAAATGTCTATTATCACATGAATGCTATTGCTCCACCAAGATTATAGATAAGAAGATCTCTGGGCATATTGTCTTACACAATTTCCTACATTAAGAACTTCCTAGGTCACTTTGTTCTTTTTTAATCACTAAATTCAAAATTGTTATCATATGGACCTGTACAATTTTCCGTATTAAGAATTCAGAGGCTTCTTATTACAACAGTGCATTGATGAACACTCACACCCGCATCTTATATTCTCAAGCTATACGGGTTAGAATCAAAGAAAAAGTGTAGCAATGTTAACATGGGAGCATGCCCAACGGGACTTAAACTCTGGCCATCATCATGACAGCTAATCCATATCTATTGTTTCATTTGAAAAAAATAAGAAGTAAATTCATGTAATTCGACTACTATAATACCAATTAGACTTGTTAGATATGTGTTGGTCTACTAGGAAAACATTTGAATCTAAATTACATCCTTTTCTTAATTTTGATACAGGAGCAGCCAGGTAAATGACCAGTCCACCTAAAAAATTGCTTTTTGGTCTTAATAATTCAACTGTCAGAAGTACCTTAGTTTGTGCTCTAAGTTCACCCATTCACTGTCCTTTTTTGTGAAATTCACCCATCTGCTGTCCCTTAATAGATGATCTGAATTCACCTATCCGCAGACTCTAAATTTATGCCGGAACCATTGCCAGTTATCCAAGAGCTAATTTTTGCAGTCCCTTTATTTATGGCAGAATATTTTTTCCAGATATATACAAGAAAAATATTAAGCATGACATCTATCCATTTTTCAGGGAGATAAAGGAAAAGGTTTTTGCAGAAAGAAAGCCCATATTCCAGAAAAAATGAAGGATCCAGAATTAGGGAAGGTACTAGGAGAAAATGAGGATAGATTTGTTCTGGGTTTTTCATTTTATTAAAGAATCCACCTTTGAGTTTAGAACAGGAATACATTTGTGTAAGATTCTAACTGTCCAAATTGAGGCTAGTTGTTTGATGATATGGCTGTGGGAGAGTTTCATTCATCTTGTTTCCTCAGTGAGTGGATTTCATTCCAGTTGGAGTAGTTTGGCATCCACGAGTCCAAAGAATTGTCATAACCATCGTCATGATTTTTTTTAATTATTTCAAAACCTAGGTATCCTCAGGAGAATTGACACCATTTTATTAGATGCACTAAACATGTGTTTAAACCAGTTCACTTTTGCCAGCTTGCTTCAGCCTGTGCCAATATAAGAGTCTTGGATCATGGTATGGTCATCTATCAAACCATAATTGAAAGGGGATTTTTAATCCATTATTGTAGTTGGAAATTCCTTGGTAGATATGTATTGCAAAATGTGAAAGCATACACAAGGCACGTGATTTGTTTGACAAAATACTTCAAAAATATGTGGTATCATGGAATACAATGATTGTAGGATACACATAAAACAGTGTTCTTGATAAAGCTTCAAGAATTTTTAAGAAATGCAGCAGAGAGAAAAAATGTGGAAAAGGTGTGATTTTCACACCCAAAAAACATGGCTTTTTACTTTATTAAAAATTATGAAAATGGGCTGTGCCATGATGGTGTGTGTGGTTTTGAAATCCTTCATTTGGGCTTTGTGGCCTTGGCCCTATTGAGGGCACTACCCCTAGACCCTTACAAGGGTTATTTTCCCTCAAATGCACTAGGGGTGTGTTGGTGTCTGTTTTATCATCTACCAGACATTAGAATAGGATACCCGAAGGTATTCTATCATCTCTTGAAAAATCACTACTGATTCCAAGGTTTATATGTGCGAACAAGTGACTTTAGTGGAATAGCTTCTTGGGTAGTGTATGCTGAAAATATCAAGGGGGACATAGGTTAACAAGTATCTTGAATTGTTGGACTTAGATGGATCTAGCAATTTTAAGCTCTCTTTTTTTTTTTTTGATTTTCGGGGGATTTAGACTTTCAAAGGAAAAGGAAAAAGGGATAGGGTTTAGGAAGGCTAATCTAATCCTATGAACTCTGGAGACGGTATCAACTGAATGCTCTCGGGAAACCAAACTTTGTTTCGCCACACTAGGGACAACTACACAAAGTCGGTGCAATCTTCGATGGGTTGCGCTTATGATTGAGATGTTGGGATGCACAGAGGACGGGCTTAGACTAACTTTGCACGGTAAAATGGAAATCATCCATTTACCAAAAGTATGAGCGGAGATACACCATCAATTGACACTTATCAAATCCTTCATTCAAATTAACAACAATGAAAGCAAATCTAAATTAATTTTAACTAAGTGTTGAGGAAATTGAAACCATGCAAATCATTCAAACAATAGGGATTACAAAGCAGCGCACATGCAATATATTATCTGGAAATGACCTTACGCAACAATACATCAAAAACCTCACACCCTCCAAATGAGAGGAGGCAACCTTATATAGTTTTTCAAAATAAATGAATGGCCGAGATCAAACAATGATCAAGGGCCAAGATTGAAAGTTATAAACCCTAATTAGGGTTTCCCAGAATACTATCAGCTCAAATGAATAAGAGGGTGACACGTGGTGCAGCTGCTAATCTCACTGAGGTGAGTGTCCACTTTCCTCTTTCAGAGATTCGACGTATCTGGACACAATGAGCTTGACCTCCTCCATGGTGACACTTGGCAAACTGCCAATTTGGAAGTCGATGATGTCCACATCATTGGTACAGGTAGCGAGGATGCTCTCCCACTCAACCGCTTGGGCAAGAAAATTTTCATCGATGAAGAGAAAATTTGCAATTTTCGAGAGATCGCCTTTGTCAATCATCCCTGAATCCTTGAAGAAGCCAGACTGGATTCTGTCTCTCAGGTTTTCTGCTTGCAAATGTTTCTCCCTTATGCTTTCCTTCTTCCAGATCTCTGACGCCACATGGAATACCTTGCCCAGAATCTCTCTAACACTTTCCTCTGTCTCAAAGCACTTGGTCTCGGATTTCTTCAGAACGTCAATTCGAGTGACCAAGGCATAGTACCATGTGCTGAAGTCGTACCTGTCTCCGGCTTGTATGATACCTGCATCCACTAGGCTTCTCTTCGACAAGCCTCGGATAATCTTCAGATGTGGGAGTATTTCATTCTGAATTTCATCCACATCCTCCCAATTGATGGCTAGATCCTGGATACGATTGATCAGTGAAGAGGCTGACTCATGTGCCGATACTAAATTCTCTACCAGTATGTCAGCACGCGCCGAAGCGTCTGAAATCCACTCCTTTGCTTGAGTGTACAAGCCCTTCATATCATTATAATCCTTCATCGATCCATGTTGAAGAGGTTGTGGCGGAGTAATCGGGATCTCACGGTTGAGTGGTCTGGTAAGATGGAGAACGTACTTTCTCCACTGTTGGTTCTCTTCTTCAACCTTCTTCCTCTCTTTTTTTTCATGGGCTAGACTTGCCTTCAGAGCATTGCAAGAGTCGTCAAAATACTGGACCTCTTGGTCTTGGGTGGGCTTACCCAGCTCTATGGTGGTAATCTTGTAATCATCCGCAACGACATTGTCCCTAGTCTTTCCTTCTTTGGGCACCGCTAACTGGACTGTCTTGAACCCTGCACCACCTCTCTGAATTAGAGAAAAATTTCTGGCGGGATTGGGTGGTTTAGTTATAGCGGGCTCATTCACCCTCTCCAGAAATGCTACAGTGACCTCTTCAGAACAGGCCTTCTTGGGGACCTTGGCCTTTATTCTTTCCCTCAGCCAATCCGGAATGGTTGATTGCTCTACAGTATTCCGGTCAAACTCATCATCTGCCTCTCCTGGGTTTGCTGGTATGCCATCCAAGAAGATTGTAGGCGCTTCAACTTGCTCTCTGTCTGGACTTTGGATGACCTCTTCCACTACTTCCCTAACCGGATGAGAAGGCACTCTCACTTCATCATCAATCATGCAGATTTTCATCTCTTGCTCCCCAATTGCATTCTGATTGGGCACAATGGAAGCGGCACTCAGGATGGAGTGGCCTTCACTGGACTCCCTTCTTTCACCTACAACCCTTTTCCCTGTGACCTTTGTGGAGCTTCCAACCAACTCCTTCCTCTTTCGAGACCCAACACTTTCTGGATTTCGGGCATCACCAACAGAGGTACAAGGATTGATGGATAGAGTATCATCTACTCCCATCAATTCGTAGGTCAAGGTCACACCTTTGGCCTTTAACTGCCTTGTCTTTTCAGACGTCCACCACCTCGAATACTCAACCACTGACCTCATGAGGTCTGCTAGATCTGACTTGTCCCCCTCTGTCCAATCTATTAAAACTAGGGGTTCATTTTTCATCTTTTCAAAGCCTGGCTGTTGAAGCTCTAGGCTTTCCTCCACTTGATCGGCAACTCTGAATACCTCTGTTGCTCTCACCATGCTCAAAGGAATTCTCGACCATAATCTCTTCCTGATCTCGAAGCTATCGGCTGCATTAGCCCAGTAATCTTCTAGGTCCGGTCTGTGCTCAAATGTTGTTCCTTCGACCTTCTTTATCTTGTGGAATGGATCGAAATTCCTTCTTGCCTTGTATTGATAGAGGCGATACCAGACTAGCTCCTTCTCAGCGGTCGCAACAGCTTGTGATGACGGACATGTTTCCAGCCCATTGCCAATTGTAAGTGAGGACGTTCCTGCCTTCTTTTGCTTATCCCTTTGAATCACTATATACTCCTCCAATTGTCTTACAACCTCGAGCAACACCACTTGGTTTGTAGGGTAAGCTGGAAGCTTGTATGGAGGTCCGGAGAATCCTTGAATTCGGAGGTAAGTGAACTTTAGATATTGGATGTACCAATATCCGAACCGATTGATGAAGTCCATAGACTCTTGAGAGAGTCTCTGGTGCAGCCCACCTTGCAATGTCCGAGTGATGTGCATAAGGAAAGTATCATTCACTCTTTTGAAATGGAATTTCTCTTCCATGTGGAGCTGGGGATAGCAATCATACATTGGAAACTGGTTCTCCTTGTTCCCTACTTCTCCTCTACAAGTGAGACCTCTGTATCTGTAGGTCCTGGCCAAGGAATAAAACAGGTAAGAACTCATGAAGAAAGTCCTATTCGTCTCTAGGTTCCTCAACTGGTTGTCTAGGTTGTCGCTGATCATCTTGGCCCAGTCTATCATTTTTACTCCATTGATTATTTCATTAATGAAATAATACATCCAGGGTTCAAATGGAGCTCCCTGAGGGTTTCCCATTATTATATTGAGCAGGATGATCATGTCTCCAATGTCTTCCTTGAAGTATGCTCGCACTAGGCTCTCCCTCTGAAGTTTGGAGGCGCCCTTCCTTGGCTTGTCTAGCCAGGAATGGTCAACTATGGCATCATATTCCTCCAGGTGGTCTTGATATAGATTGTTAGCTTTGTCCTTTGTCATATACACTGTGTTGTGATACTCTAGGATCCTGAAGGCCTCTTTGATGGCCTCATCACTGATGTTCGCCAGTACCCTTCCATCAGGTACAACAATGTCTTTATTGATGGGGTTGTAATGTTTGGCACATTCAGCTACTAGTTCATTGCATTGCATGGTGGGGAGGAAGCTAGCAGCATGCACGATGCCACTCTTCATCATCTTTCGCGCAATGGTGGTAGGCACAAGGTTGTCCAGACCAAACATTCGCTTCTTAAATTCCCTCAGATTGATGTGTTCGAGGTTGGTGTCGCTGATTTTCTTCCATTTTGAAGTCATCCTCGACTCTGGAGGAGCATCTTTATCCACTTGAAATTTCATAATGTCTAGGACCTGCAAACAAACAATGAAATTTTAAGTTAGAAAATAATTTGCAAAATTTCGAAAAAAAATAACGGGGCTGTGAAATGGCTAAGTGTCAGAAAATTTCATCTTATACTTAGCCATAAAAACTTGAAATTTCTTTTGAAAACCTTTCAATCTCAAGGATGGTCGTGATCGTAAATCAACACTGAGTGTCATAACTTTGAAAAACTTTCTTACTTAGCCAAAAAAAATGATTTTCTTTCTCCAAAATTTTCGAAAAATCATTTATTAAATTCTGGAAAATATTCAGAAAAAATCCATAAATCTGTATCATGAATTTAGTTTGACCTTCGAATGGATAGAATTAGGGCTAGAATTTTCTCAAGAACACTTAGAAAATTCAGAAAAGGTTCAATAATTCTTCTTCGTACTAGTTGTCTTTCTCCAAAAATCTGTGGAACTTTTATCAAAAAAGTTATTCAACTTCCAGCAATATCCAAAAATTTCTCCAGATGATCTTCAAACTGAAATACTTTACTAAGCTCTCCTTAGTAACTTCGAACGTGTTGGTGTAGAAATGAAGTTTGCAATGAAGTATTTGTAAATAAAATTAAATCCTCGATTAGAAACCCTTAAAATCTTCCAACTCATATTTCCAATTCTAACTTCACTCTTTAGGAAAGTGTTGTCATTCTAAGTTTGAAGAAAATATCTTCCAAAAGTTTCCAATTTGGCTTAAGTTGAAATAATTATTAATCTTCCAATATTCTCTTTCAAAAGCTTTCTATTTTGGAATTGGGTTTGAAGTCCTTGGAGGAGTTTTGTGACATCACTTGCATTTTTGTTGATTTTGTTTGACTTTCATGTGTAGGCGGACTTTTGGAAGCTCACCTTCATCTTCTTCAAGCTTTGGCGGACTTTCCTTACCTCTCCAAGGTATGGCGGAGTTTGATGGCCTAACCATATGGTATGGCGGAGTTTTGGAGGCTCTTCTTTGGGCTCCCCAATTTGCATGGCGGACTTCCTTGAAGGCTCCCCTTGGGCGGAGTTTTGGAGACTCTC
The DNA here is from genome assembly GCF_030272615.1 of Cryptomeria japonica. Lineage (NCBI taxonomy): Eukaryota > Viridiplantae > Streptophyta > Pinopsida > Cupressales > Cupressaceae > Cryptomeria > Cryptomeria japonica. The sequence goes on from NC_081413.1 coordinate 751,452,716, forward strand.
CCTTGGGCGGAGTTTTGGAGATACCTCCACCAAGGCGGACTTTGGTGTTACCTTCTCCTAGAGCGGACTTTGGAGGCTCTTCCTACCTTGGGCGAACTTCTATGGCATCTCCTTTGGGCTCCCCAATTTGCATGGTGGACTTTCTTGAAGGCTCCCCTTGGGCGGAGTTTTGGAGACTCTCCCTTGGGCGGACTTTGGTGAGTCCTCTACCTTGGGCAGACTTCTAAGGACTCTCCTCATGGGCGGACTTTGGAGGCTCTTCCTACCTTGTTGCTTGCCAAGGCGGACTTCTAGATAACCTTTCATCAAGACTTGGAGGCCTAGGGTGGACTTTTCATATGGCTCTTCCTTCATGACTTAGCATCTTGGGCAAAGTTTGTTGACTATTCCAATATGGGCGGACTTTAGAGGTGGCACCAAGGAACTAGGATAGGGCGGAGTTTTAGGTGTTGGCCACCAAGGCTTCTCCAAAGCATGGCGGAGTTTTGATACCCCCTTTCCTTGGTCTTCTTGACCTATGGCAGACTTTAGAGACTCCTCTACATGGCGGGCTTTAGGCTATACCCCTTCATGGTGGACTTCTAGACCTCTCCTCATGGGCTCTTCCTTGGCTATCCTCCTTCCTTGGGCGGACTTCTAGAGGGTCTCATGGATAGGGCGGAGTTTAGACACGGCTCCCACATGGCGGACTTTGGAGGGCATTCCTTCATGGCGGACTTTGGAGTGTTGACCTTCAACATGGTAGGATAGGGCGGAGTTTCAAGACCATTCCCAAGGCTTCTCCAAGGTATGGCGAACTTTTGGAGGGCCCCCCCCCCAACATGACTTATCCAAGACATGGCAGACTTTCTTGATGTGACCCCAAGGCATAGAGCGGAGTTTGTTGGTGACTCTTTCACCTTCACACACCTTCCTTCTAAGGCGAAATTTTGTTGAGGCTTCCATATGGCGGACTTTCCACACTTGTCATGACATTCAACCTTATCCATTAGCCATACTTAGACAAAATTTTGGAAACTTTCAAAATTTCACATCTTAACCAAAATTAACCAGATTAACTTGAAATTTGAAATCTATATTTAGGCAAACCCATCTAAAGCGATACAACCCCTAAAATGTAGGGAAGTAGCTTTTTAGGTCAAAACTCGGAGATTTTAGGTCTTGGTTGAAGCTGGCCAGTGGTGTAGGTGCAAACCCTAGATTCCCATCCCGAAAAAGCAAAAAGCAGGTTTCCCTAAAAAATAGGGAAAACTTTCTAAAAATAGCCATATTGGGGATTTGGCTGAAAATGCCAAAAATGAAACTTCCTAAAAAATAGGAAAAAGCAAAAAAGCAGACTTTCTAAAAATAGAAAGTTGTCCAAATTTGTCCAAATCAATTGCGATCTTCGTCCTCTGGCTTGTCTAAGCACTCTAGTGGTGTTTGTACTCTAGAATCACATGATTTGCAAAAACTAACTTTCAATCGTCAGGGCCTGAACTGCTCAAAACTAGGCAAGGCTTAGTAGAATTGAAGTGGAAGGTCATAGGATACTAACAAAAATCCTAGAAAGCAGGAAAAGAGAGGGTCTCCATTTGCAATGGGGCGATGTGTGAAAAAGGTCACAACAGGGTGCTACCCCCAAACCCCTAGGAGGGCTGTTGCCCCTTGATCCCACTATGGGTGTTGCACCTAGATTCCCACCTCACTCATTTGATACATTTGTATTTGCATTTTGCATTAAATTATATTTTTTAAGTTGTTGAGTTTGAGTCAAGCCTAGTTATGGGAACTATTGTATGCATATCCATCAAAGAAAAATTGATAGTGGATTTTTATTAAATATTAGAATTTGCCAATGCCTTGACAAATATCTATGCCAAGTTTGGAAGCATACACAAGGCACACTATTTGTTTGACGAAATTCCTCAATAACATGCGGTCTGTTAGAAAGCCTTGCTTGCAAGATCTGCACAAAAAGAATATTTTGAAAAGGCCTTGGAACATTTAAGAAAATGCAATTGGCAAATGTAAAGCCAAACATCTCATTTTGCAAATTTTATTTTTAATAGTAATCATGGTTTGCAAACTTTGTGAGTACTCTTCTAGTTGCCAAGTACTCTATTTTTTTGCTGGGTGAGTTTTTACAAGTTTGATTCCCACGTTTTATAGACATAGGAAAAACGTGAGTAAAAACGCTGACACATGTAAAACACTAGTTAAAATGCATTTTTCACACGTTTTTTTGCCATAAAACCATGCATTTTCTCTTTCAAGATATCAATTTTTAGTTTAATACATTTTGTAATTGAATTTTGCAAAAAAAATATGTTTCTTTAAGAAATTTTAAGTTGAAGTACTTTTTAAGTTGCCGAGTTTTTGCTGAGTTTTTATCGAGCATTTACTAAGTCAAAAAATTTGGGCTTGCCGAGTACTCTTTGAGTTTGAGTCTGTGAATTATGATAGTAATAATTATTAATATTAAATTACTATTATATTATTATATTATATATCAACTTTATTAACATTGTACAAAGCGTAAAAATATCGTCGTACATTAAAAAAATTAGACGCCTATATTATTTCTGATTTTAGGCTACAAATATGTATATATTTATGGTCTTTATACATTTTTGTATGTTGGAACCCACAATGAACCCAAACCTAAAATGTTTTTCTCAAACACTTACCAATATTGGTAGCTTAGGTGCTAACATGTCCAAATCCAAGAGGTCCTGGAATGTTCCTATCATGCACCTCAACTACCTTATCAACCTACTATTGTAGCATACTACTTATGAGCCCTCATGAATGCTCAAAATTCATCAATCAACCGAAGTCTAGGGGCTCATTATTTATTCATGTGATCTTTTCTGACAAGCTTAACTAAAATCTTTGCTTCCATCATAAACCAAAATGAAGTTGCTGGTCCTCTAATTACTCGTCCAAGCATCATCTCAACTGTGAATTCAACATCTTTAGCTAATTATCAGCCAGATGTTATGCAGCCTGATATCTACCCCTTCTTTTCTCTCTCTTTCATTTTTTGTAGTCTCCAATTATTGCAATTGCATGATTCAGATCTTCCTTATATGTATAAATAGGGGGGATGCTCTCTCGTAAAGAGTTTTTGGCTCTTGAATGTAATAGAATTCCTAGATTTGTTTTTGAAAATATTGCAACTGGAAATAAGATACAAGAAACTTCCATCCCACTTTCTTATCATCCAGATCCTAGAATGGGCAAGGGGAGAGCATACGGTGTTCAGGATTACAATCAACTGAAATGCAGCAATTGAAAGGAAAGCACCAGGTAGCAAGCCAGCCAAAACCAATTATTCAGTAGGGTGCATATGCAAATAATGAAAGAAGTAAACATCCACTTTTTTAATTGGGAATTACAAAGGAACTTCCACTTATTTAGTGGGAAAGCTTATACAATATTGAAATGTAAAACCAAGCCTCTTCCACTTATCCAGTGGTGAGCAATTACAACATTACCACTTATTTAGTGGGGTAAGTATCGGCATTAAATGAAGAACAATCCCATAGTTGGTACTACCATCCAGTGTTACAATGTTAGCTCACATATAATCATGTCAAAATAGATGTATATCTACCGTTACAAAATGGTAATAAAAGAAAGTACTGCTGAAAACCCTCAAAATGAACCCAAAACCATGGAACTAATTCACCCAACTGGAAAATAACAACATTGTACCTTAGAATGATGAGTAAGAAGACTAGTGCTGGTCTGAAAATACTTCTTTGCCTTCTGGTAAACTAATAATGCAGGTCTGATATAAATTTACTGCAATGGTAAACTCTAACCAGCTGAATACACCACTTCAAATTCACACCAATGAAATGAAATACACCTCCAAACATGTGTAACCAGATTCATAATGTATAGATACCATCATCCAAGCAAGAGAGAGCAAGGAAAGGAGGGAAATTTTACTATTCAGCATTCATACCTTTGCCTGGAGGTAGTACGGCCTATACCCGGCCGTTCAAATCTGCATGAACCCCACTCTAAACTCTTCAAACCAGTAAGTGGGCAATGAAATAAGGGGCGGCCAGACTTATAGAATAGTATTTAACTGATTATAAGTCTCATGGGATTGAATAGAACCCCCAACTTGCCATCGATAGCTGCAGGTCTGTTTTGGAATGCTATGACCCAACCAAAGATAAAACACTAATATCACCCTTCAATCTCACTAAAAATTTCTAAAAACACTCCAACAACAATGTCAAAACACAACAAAGATCCTCATATCTGCAACTCAAATTGGAGCTTCAACCTGTGGCACAATGGTGGCCTTTGAATGAAACCACACCAGCTAGCTAGTGGGGTTTGTTCCTGAAACCAACAACTCCAATAGGGTTTTTGTCCTCAAGAAGTTTTGCAAGAACTCATGTCCATTCCAACAGCATAACAGTATCATTCACAAATCTCACTCTTCAAATGAGCCAACATCCTCCTTATATAGCTTTTTGGAGGGAAATATTCAATTTAAAATTGTAATAATTCATTTTTCATCCAAAATGACCTTTTTTGAAATATAAATAACATTTCAATGTGCAAAAAGGCTCGTGATGTCGTAAGTGTCCACTTTTGAGCTCACTTAACACCATTTAAAAAAGATATTACACTTAAGCTGTCACTGTAATAATATAACATTAGAGACAAGTGAATATTTATATTATTTTTTTTCGAGTTGCGGAAAGAAATTAAACAACATCAGAATAAAACTATGATCACATCAACATGATACTGAATGTTTGAAATGATGATCAGAGCCAACTGGGTGGCTTACTAAAAATATACCGCCCCTCCAAGAAGTTTCAAGATCCCATCAAAAGTTGGAAACCACTTCTAAAAGTGTCATGATGATCCATACCATCAACTGAGCTCATTGCCCTAAATAAAGACCCTACGATAGTAAACTTGTGCAGTTCAAGAACTTTGGAGTTCTCCCAAGCATACTAATTAGCCTTTGGAAGAACTTGGAAATTAGGCTAATTGTTCACAAATCACTTTTGCTAAAAATGAGGACATTACATTGAATAAATACAAGTTCTTTTTTTGGCTTTTGTTCTTCAAAACTTGTTGCAAAGAGTGTTCTCTCTCTTAATGTTATGTGTGCAAGAGTTGTCTACTTATGGTCCTTAAGTAAAAACAAGCCTACTTGTATGTATTTGAAAGTTGTAGGCCTTGTTGATGCCTATTTGGAGTTCTACCTACTAGTGACTTCATGGAAATATGTTGAACCATCCCTAACTACAATTAGAGTGTCCATCGTTGATACGTTGGTTGAATGCTATAGGGAGAGTCATTTAATCACTAGTATTTGCCACATCACCCTTTTGTTTTATTTTCATTACACTGTCAACTTTTATTTTAATGCAAATTTATAACCCTATCCCCTTTACTTTCAAGCATCTTCTAACTCTTTTCCTCTCTCTATTTAGATTAAAAGTTAAATTGCTTTAGACTAGCTTCTTTTTAGTAAGTAGTATAATTGTAGAATTAAAAGACAAAATTTGCCTTCGTAGGTGTTTCCCACATGCTTCAATAAAATTGTGAACACTCAAATTTTCATATTGATGGCGTTTCTTACAACCAATAAATTCATGAGTGCATGCTTTTTGTTGATTTGGTGAGTGGTGCTACGGGTTTGTTCGCACACTTAGGAAGCTATTTGCATATACTTGTCTATGAGTGCAAGTCCTTTGACTTTTTGTCTTGTGGCTATTGCCTTTGCACCACCCATTTTTATTGCATCCAACCCTCCAAAGAGGTGTGCCAATCCAAAGTAACAACAGTACTTTGCACTACTCAAACAATCCATCAAACCATTTGTCATTAGTAATGGAAATATATACTTGATAGTGATCTTCTTTATTTCTTTGGAATTTATACACATCTTTCGCCTCCTTTCTTTGGTGGTAGTATTACTAGTGTTGCACAAGGACTAAGACTTCCTCTAATTAATTCTTTCGTCAATAGACCCTATGACTTAGAATTTATCTAATTAATCCTTTCTTCAGTAGACCCTATGCTTGCCTATTCAACTCTTCATTTTCCATTGGCATCATCCTATGAGTACCATTATTTGTTAAACTTTCACCTAGAATCAAATTCATATGGTGATTGGTACTCATCATTGGTGGTAATCCTTTTGGCAATTTATTTGATATTATATCATTAAATCTTGTTCCCAACTCACCTTCATTTGTGCTACTAAATAACTTAGGAACTATAGCCAAATACAACTTCTCATGCTTCGATCCTTAAGTAACTTTTTACCATCCATCAAACATATTCTAGTGACACCACTCATTTCATCTCCTATGCCCTTCAACAGAGTAATAATATGCTTCTCAATCCTTCATCAAGGTGTCTATGGTCTCTCTTCCATTATGATTAGATTTTTGTCAAATTGCAATGGTCTACCCAACAATAGGCAGCATAAATCTATTGGCATAACATTACATATCACCTCTTCATATTAAGCTCATATCATGAATTTTACCAAACATTGTTCACTTACCAATACCTTGTGTTCTTTTTGCAACTATCATACCCCATATGGATTTGGATGCTCAATATTTTTCAATTTCAACTTCACCATTTCACTGGGCACAAGATAATTTGTACTTTGATCATCTACAATTACCTTACAATACTTGCCTTTAGCTATCATATTGTTTTGAATAAATTCTTCCTTTGTATTGGATTAATACTCTCTTTAGTCGGTTTCACCAAAACTCTTCTCATCAATAGTGAATGAACCAGAAGTGAGTCATCTTTTTCTGGTTCATTCACTTGACTTAGTGATGCTAATTGTTTTTCATTAGTATATCCGGCTTTATAAATAATTTCTAATCTTTTTGCATTACTTACTTGAGATTGAGGAGATTTAAATGCTCCATTCTCTGCATTTCCATACTTAAAATAGGTACAACAAAAAGATCTGCCTCTACCAAATTTGATCCATAAATTTGGATGTAATTGACATTTGGACATGCCATTTTAGCTGTCAGTGAGTTGCTGAGGAGCCCAATAGCAGAGTTTCAACCAATGCAATGGGGTTATTTTGAATATTTGCCAATTTCTTTTATGCTTTGGGATGATATGGAACATCTCAAAATTTATTGGAAAATGAGCCACATTGGAACCAAAGATGGACTGGTCACCAAGAGGGTTTGTATCTCAACGGTAGAGCACCCCAGCAGCAAATGGAAGGTCCTAGGTTCAACTGCTAGCTGGTCCCTGAAAAGTTTAGCTGGTATCAGAGCCCAGGTCAGCAAAGCCAATCCAAGTTAGGATCCCCAAGCATCTATAGTGTGGTTCAAAGTGGGGTGTTGGAAAATGAGCCACACTCAAACCAAAGATGGACTGGTCACTAAAATGTCCAGTAGCTCAGTAGTAAAGCACTCCAACAGCAATTGGGAGGTCCTAGGTTCAACTCCTAGTTGGTCCATGAAAAGTTTAACAAAATCTTCATTGGCAGATGAGACAACTTTCAGGTTTGATTCAGCTGATTTTGGTCCCCATAAATGCAGTCATGTTGTAGGAGAAAAATGAATGGGCCTATGAAATCAAAAAATGGATTTTATTGCATATTCAGATAGTCCTCTTAAAAAATAGTACAATATCAAGAAAAACTAGACTTAATATTGAATCTAGATGTAAAAGTTACGGCCCTTGGAAGATCTTGCTGAATTAGGTGTTTGCCCTTGGAAAATTGCATATGCCTTGGGAAACATATAACTATTAAAGGGGCAACTGGACTTGTATATTGGTGGAAAGTTGGAAAATGAAGAGTGTTGTAGTGTTTTCTTTTCTATTTTGGACATTATTGTTCTCTTTGTTGGGATGGAAATCAAGAAGTTTGTTATGAACCTTCTAGATTCCTAGAAGAGGAGAGAACATTCTAGTTGATGGTGTGTAGAGCCATTGTGGAGGGTGTATGTGTTTTTGAAGCCTATTTGTAATAGGGGAGTGTGAAATTGAGTGTTGTAGAGCTCTTCAGTGGTGTTGGAGCTTGTCGGGGTTGAATTGGTCTTTCTGAACCCGTTGTACTTATTGTATTTCAGAATAGGAAGTATTTGCCTCCTAGACTGAACCTTTTAACTTGGAGTAGGTTTTCTCTAGATAAATGTGTGTTTCTAAATTTTGAGCTTCTAGTTCCACATTTCTGAGTGTTTAGATCTTTGTTATGTGTGCTTTTCATACCTTTTGTTATTTGTAAGCCATTATGGATGGTAAATGCAGTTGTCAAAAAGTATTAAGAGCTCTTGTATACAAAACTCCATTGTTGATGAATTTGTGTGAGGAATATCCTCCTATTTTACTGGTCAAAATTTGACTCCGCCTCTTTGAAAATTGTTTGATATGTCACCATGGGAAGAACTATAACTCTTTCTTTCTTCTGTTTATCATGACCTTGTCCTCTTCCGCTACCTTGTCTTCTCCCTTTCTAAAATCTACTGCCTCTTCATCTTGGCTTACTTTGTCTGATCTGAAATTTTCTGCTTAACTTCTTCTGCTTTCAGGGCTATTCTTCTGTTGTCTCCAATCTCATCATACTGAACTCCGTTTGGAAGCTTCCTCTCAAACCATTGATGTATCATGCCAGCTTTTCTTGATCTACTTCATGGTGATTGGATCATTGGCCCTTTTGTCTTAGCCTTAGGTATAGCAATTTCTTAAATAGATATTACATTCTATAGGGATAAACTTTGCTTCCAATTTCAACTCCGTCCTGTCCCACTTTACGATCTTTTATTTCCCTCTTCCATTTCTCTGCAATTCGACTTCCTTCCAGCATATCACATGGCCTTTCGATTTGTTTCTAGCAATATTCACTCTATGGATTTGAGATCTCTTCATACTCAAAAGTATTCTTCCATCTCTGTTAGCCAATCTATCAATTTATCGGGATTCAAACTTCTAGAATAACTAGGGACTTCAAATGGAGTTTCCATACCAATCTCTCACAATCTCACTTCTCGATCTTCTTCATACTATTCTGCAGCTTGTTCATTTCCTCTTTTTTCTTCTCCATTAATTTTATCTATTCTAGGTACATGACCTCTTCTGCAATCTTCCTCAGCAACATCTAATTTGACTTGAACATTTCTCATCATATCCCTCATTTCTTCTATCTTTCCTGCTATGTGAGCAGCACCTTGACCTCTACTCACTCTTCATGGGGACATCTTGACTTAGCTCTAGCATCGTGGTATTGACTACCTCACGTCAATTCTTTGCAAATAATTTAGATACCTTCTACTTAACACCACAATACTGGAAGATAACTTATTTTGTTTGATACTATTTAATGTCAGACTCTCACTTGGTGTTGGGCACAACCTGCTTTGATACTACTTAATGAAGCCATCAATGGAGGGTCCAATAAAGGACTATCCAACCATGCAACGTATCACAATATTCATGCGCAACACACAATGAAATGAAAAGTCAACATGAAACTATATTTTATTGATTTAATATCCAAATTACATTCAAAATTATGCTCCTGGGCTTACAATCAAATCTAGGCCTTAGTCTTTGATTACAATGAAAAATAGCATAAATCAAGTATGTGGCTAGAGAATCCCTTACAATCTGTTCTGATCTTATTCTCTTGAGTTGCCACTGAGCTACTCTTTTCTGTCTTTCTAAATTGTGCCTGTATTAAGTGATTTTCTACCTTTTTATGGTGAAGTTTGATATAATAAGTAACACCGAAAAAAAATGTAATAAATTGCTCCATGCGCTATGGTAGAAGGATCATGGGATTAATATTAAATGAGTTCAACTTTGATTCCGGCATGGTATTGGATGCATTACTATGAATCAGGTAGATGATCACCTTCTTCTGTGCAAAAAGATATACAAGATGAACCTTCCTAATACCAATAATGTCATGAGTGAAATTGGCCATTAGTGTGAAGTTCAATTTTATGGCCCAACGCTTTTAAGATTCCTTACCCTGGTGCAGCAAGCCACAATTTATTATATTGCATAAAATACAAAACTGAAGACATGGACATTTTCATGGCAGCCTGCAGATGCTATAGTTAAACTGCTATGATGATTGGATATAATTGCAGTAACGCTGAACGAGAATACTAACTATACAAAAACTGATTGTTTGAAGACAAAAACAAGATTTAAAACCTGCAAAAGACAAACAAGCATAAATAAATTATTTTTGGTTCATCAAGATTGTTTATGGGCCTAGGATGCTCTTACATCAAGCATCATACCTATTTGTACCTAAGCAATGGGCCATTTCATAGACATCTTTTTTATAAATTGGAGAGGAAATATCCATTCATATTTGTTGCATGGATAATTGATATACTTTCACTTGAGGCAAGGACTGAGGAGTATTTATTGCAACAGATGCAAGACAAATTTCAAAACCTTAGGCAAGTGTAATGTGTTTTTGATAAGAATATGTGGTTGTTATCAAGTCTATTTTTGTTTGGTATTTTTCTTAAAACATGATAATTCTTCAGTGCTTTACAAGAATTGACTAAAATTTAATTCCATGTTGGATTTCTGCATTATGCTCTGATTTTTGGTATTTCTCTTTGCAGATTGACAAAATGAATGATCTTCTCTCAAGATCCTTCAAACGATATGGAAATCTTAGGGAAGAGGCTATGAATGATTTGGAGAGTGGGCATGATGTGGAAATGATAAGTATCAACACTGAAAAAAACCTAGGTAAATTCTTTGATGAAATTGGCGATGTGAAAAATGATATGGATTTGGTAGAAGGACTGCTGAAGAAGCTGCAAGATGCAAATGAAGAAAGCAAAACCATCCACAATGCTAAAACTATGAAAAATTTGAGAGATAGAATGGATAAAGATATTGAAATAGTTCTCAAAAAGTCTAAGCTGATTAAAGGAAAACTTGAAGCTCTTGATAATGCCAATATTGCAAACCATAAATTGCCTGGGTGTGGGCGGGGGACTCCCACAGATCGAACCCGTACCTCAGTTGTGAATGGGCTGAGAAAGAAATTGAAGGATTTGATGGGAGATTTCCAGGTTTTGAGACAAAAGATCATGGGAGAATATAGAGAAACGATTGAAAGAAGATACTATACTGTCACAGGTGAGCATGCAGATGAAGAGACCATAGAAAACATTATACAAACAGGGGATAGTGAAAACTTTCTTCAGAAGGCCATCCAAGAACAAGGCCGTGGCCATGTTCTTGATACCGTACATGAGATTCGAGAGCGCCATGATGCTGCCATGGAGCTTGAGCGGAATTTACTTGATTTGCATCAGATATTTCTGGATATGGCTGTTCTAGTTGAAGCCCAAGGAGAGCAACTCAATGATATTGAACATCATGTTACTAATGCTGCTTCTTTTGTTAACCATGGAGCTCAGCAGCTTCAAGTTGCTAAGAAGCATCAAAGAAGTTCAAGGAAATGTATGTGTATAGGCATTATTTTGCTTCTGATTATTATTCTGATTATTGTTGTTCCTATTGTAGCTAGCATGAAAAAGAAGAAGTAACATTTTTTTCAAAATGGGGAGCATATCCTTCTCACAGAAATTCGGCCTCAGCTACATGATTTTAACTCCAGGCTGTATTCATACAGATTATATCCAAGTGGTAGGTCTCGGAAAGTGCAGACTAGTTCCATTTAGTAGTGATCAATTGATTGAAGGATTTCTGGGTTTGAATATCTGTTTTCTTCTTGTTTTTTTCTTCGATGCAATCCCTGAAAATGTAATACTGTGTTGAATTTGGTTTGAGAGTGACAAATTACAGCAGAGATGGACTCCTGTTTGATGTTCAGTTTATAATTTATATATTTGTTCTCTGGTCTGTTCAATTTTTTTAGAATAAACTTTGCTTTCCTATTCGTCCATGAAAAGATATACTTATATTCATCCAAGTTATGCTACAAGGATGGGTTGTTCGTTGGCTGTTTTTCTGAGGTTTTAGATTTAATCTGTTTCCATTCAACCTTTTAGAGTTTGGTAGGAAATTCTGCAATGCCCTCTCACAATCTAAGTAAAATAAATTTATGCATCATAGTAGATATTTTAGAGATCTCAGGAGTTTTCAGCAATGGGTTTAGTGTTTCTGGGATTAACTGAATAATAATTTTTATTGTCCAAAATATGGTATTCAATTTTTTAATTTTTACATATTAGATAAATTTTGAGGATACACAAACCTATTTATTGAATCTCAGGACAAATTTTGTTGCAATGTAATTAATTAAACATCCTTAAATTTCAGTTGAAATACTTATTAAAATTATTGGTGATATCATGATAATATTTGGACATCTATACCAAATAAAGATTGAGGAATTTTTATTATGAAACTAACTTTTATCAAGCTGACCATTTCCCTGGTTTGATGTTGCTTGATATGATGTAAATACCTTGTCAAATTCAACAGTCTCAATTGAATCAACATTCCAGATGTTCCTTTGTATTGCTGCTTTATAATCAAGTTTTTATAGATTAGGACTTACTTTTCAAGGATCTGTTAGGATTAACACCTAAGACCTCTTTAATGCATACTGGGATGCTCTACCACTGAATTACCAGTCTTTTCTGTGACCAGGACATCTATCCTAACTATGATACAATGTAATTTCTATGTCCCAGACAGGATCAAACCTAGGGTTGTACTCGTACCACAACACGACCAAGTTTCTCCAAGAAATTCAGTGCCCTCCTTTTTATTTTATTTCTTTTGATCTTTTTGCCTTCCAGTCTTATTTGGTTTCTATTTTGTCAAGATTTAAATTAAACCTAGTTACCAAAAGTTAAATTGATTTATTTTTAAAATTTAAACTAACAAATATTTGATACTTTAATCAAGTTTTATTTATGGGCATTGTTTTCGATATCAAACAACAGCAAAACAAGGGTGCTGACTTTATAGCAAATAGCCCGTACGCAGCTTTAACCAGCCATTAACAACACCAAATAATCCAAACTATAATATCAAAAAGCAATTTAGAGTAAACTTGGCAGTATGAAAGTCTATAACAGTATAATAGTTTATAAAACTTATACGACAGGAAACCCAAAAAATAGCCAACAAGTAGCTAGGCAAACAGGCTGCCCCAATCTTCCGTTTGCAATATAAAGAGATCTTTGTAATTTTCTTCATCTTTTGCATCCTTCCCGAGCACCTTCTTTTGCAACAAGCATAGAGTAGTTGCAGAGCTATGCATCACCTTTGAGCCGAATTTGGAAAGGTGCACCATCTTTTCCAAGTCAATCACCTTCGTCTTGAGGGTAGCTAGGTCTGTAGCAGTAGTTTCACATTTACAAACGAATGAGTCCCCCCGACTGGTTGAGTCTCTTCAGCAGAGAGGTCATCCTCCGAGAGATGGGTATCCTTTGTCAGGTCAAGCAACCTCAACCTAGCGCTCTCCGAGTGGCCACTGATTGTCTTTTCCGAACTGTTCTCTTCCTCTAACTTTGTAGTATCTTCCTCCATTACAGAACCCTCCCTAGTTTCGTCTACCTCCATTTTGTTCTTTAGCTTTTCCTGAAGATCTCCTCGCCAACCTATTAGACCTCCTAGGGTTGGAATTACCCACACCCAACTTCTCTTCCTCCCTATTGGCCTGGGTCGACTCCTCATCACTTTCAATTTCCTCAAGGCGGACCTAGGCTTGGTTTTTCTTTGCTTTCTTGGTGGGGGGTAGCTTTCCCAGATTTAGTAGAGCCTGGTAGGGTAGTACATTGTTTTAGGTCTTAGAGACTGATCGCAGCAAGGCTATGCACGGAAAAGGGGGGTGTTAGGAGTGGTCTTATTCCTCTGGGGGGTGGTTGGGATGGAAGTGGTGGGAGTAGTTATCCAAGGAGTGGTTTTAGTGGAGGGTTTGCAGGCACTCGAAATCCTAAGGCATTTCTTGTTGCTATGGTGGCCACTAGGAGAATCTAGAATGGTCGCCACGGGCAGGGAGTTAGAATATTGGGGGGCCTCAATCACAATAGTCTAATTGGGAGGGCACATGGCTAAGTGGAAATGATAGAGGTGATAAATAAGCCCCTTGTGAAGGGGGGTAGGCTTTGTATCAGAGTTCCCAGCCACTTCCAGGGCATTCCTAATGGAGTTTTCGAGGGAGTGGATGAGGAAGTATTGGAAACAAATCAAAGCACTATGGTGGAAATGATTCAGAATCAGGAGATGATAGTAATAGTAAACTTCAAACCTTCCTTCGAGAGTGAAGAAATTTAGAATCATTAGGCATACTCGATTCCATGGTGGCAGAAGCTACTCACGATCAAACCCTCCATGTAGCTTAACAGGTTGTTCACCCTCCTTAGAAAAGAGAGCCAGGATTTCGTTGTTGACAACCCTACTGTGCTTCTTCCATTTTCTGCCCTTAGTGCAGAACCCAGTAGCTTTAGCTACAACATCTTCGTTTACCTCAAACAAAATCCCACCCACCTTAACTCTATGATTCTCCCAAGAGGTTGCAAATTGGACGGAAAGGATTTCATTGAAATCATTACTATATTCTATGAATAGAGAAACTCCACCCTCCGAACATAAATGCCAAATAGCACTGTCAACTTTGAATTCAAAATGGGGACTCGATTCAATTCTCACCCTGTCACCTCCCATGGTAATAGCATTAACAAACAACATAGACTTAGCCACTCTCAGAAGCCAACACTTGGATAACAAAAAAAGGAAAATTGCAGAAAAATATAGTGTAGATGGGATGCATGCCATAGTAATAAAAATTATTACTAGGCACCATTTATTTAAAACACCAAACGTCCCACTTGACTCCCTTAGTACAAAAAATGAGGCTAAAAAGGAAAAATCTTTCCTTCGTAATCTCTAACATACGAATAGAATTAAAGGCAATGTTGTGGATGTGACTTAAATTTAAGGTTATTGCTATGATCCTTTTTCTAATTCCATTGTTCACAGACTTGAACCAATTGTTTATCCACATTTACATGTTTATTTATTAGTTCTTCGATCAAGTTCGGCTGTTCATTTCAACATACCTTGGTCTTATTTCCATGATTTACCTCTGATGTCTGTTTCAGACCTGATCGCCTTATATCCACCCTTATTTAATTAAATTCGCATATGCTTGCTTCAATATTTGCATCTGGATGTATCCCTATTTAGGCTATGTTTGATAAAACCTCACATTTGGATGATTATTGCATCCCAAGGCCTTCATTTCTACATCTTTGGTCTCTAATCTCATTTCAGACCTGGCATAGTTTGCCGTGGTTTATAAAATGTCAAATATGTTTTTCTTTAGTTCATAATGCCTTAGTCTCTTTTCACTTACAGGCTTACTAGTATTCCATCTGATATTCTTTAGTTTATTTTTATTGGAATAAGAAATTCAGAATTTACAAAGCACTACTGAGAGAGCAGCAATAGCAAAATAAAAGGCAGATACAACTTGAATAAGCAGCTAAGAACACTCATAGAAGAGCGAATCAACGAAAGCTGCTACATGAGCAGTGAAAGAACCAGCCCCACTACCACAGAATTACATTTACCAAAGTTCCCAAGCTCGGCTCGGACTCAGCAAGGCCGACTCGACTCGTGACTCGGCTATGACTCGGCAAAATAAAAATACCCTTGAAATTTAGAGATTTTTAACAATAAAGCTTAAAGACAATATAACATCATCAAATAGAGGCTAATTTGATCACATACATAAACATACATCCATCACATGTGTAGAAATGTAAATTGTAGCTGAAGGAAATAGAAAACATAGATATATAGAGTTATAAATGTTGTCAAATGTATATAAAATCCATGACATCAAATGTTCCCAAACATATATGTAACTGTAAACAAAAACAAGTCTATGGCTCAGGCTCTAACTCATCCTCAGTCTCAACCTCAGAGCAGTCTGTCTGCCTCCTACAAAGGTGTCTAAGGTAGGTCCTGGATGATTGAGTAGCCATAGTCTCTGCCTGTGAGGTGCCACAATGATCAACATCAGTTGTGCATGTGCTAGATCGTGCTCTATCCTCCTCCTCTGCCATAGACACAACCTCAGCCTCTTTGTCTGCCATGTCTGACATGCTGCGATGCGAGTCCTGGAGCTTGGACTCGGCAAGTTTTACCATAATTCGCCTGACTCGCTATCCTCCTCCTCTGCCATAGCCACAGCCTTAGCCTCTCTATCTGCCATGTTTGACATGATGTGGCATGAGTCTTGGAGCTTGGACTCGGTGAGTTTTACCATAACTCGCCTGATTTGCCCGAGTCAGGTAAGTTATGAGCAAAACTCGTCGAGTCTGAGTCACGAGTTGTCAAAACTCGCTGAGCTTGGCTCGACTCGCCAACTCAACAAACTTGCCTCTTGCGGCGAGTTTTGATACTCTAACATTTACATAGGTTGCAGAGTGATCAAGGAAACAAAGTAACCTAAAGCCTCAAGCACAAACAAAATTCTATCAAAAACAACCAACACTCACTGATTAGCACCAAATTTCAAGCCCTCAAATTTGAAATGGTAGCATACTTGGAGCTGTAACATAATCACCACCAACAAGACTTCAAAACCTTGCAACTGAACTAAGTCATTAGACGTAGTCGAGAGAGCTGGTTGTGACAACTATCTACCCTTCAACCAACTGGAGTTGTGTATGAAGATTACAAATGGTTCTTTGAAGCTCTCATTGTTGCATGGTAAGGTATCATGAAGAACTGCAGACAAATTCTCAATTTGAAGAGAGACCCTAGCAAATTAATTGGATTTCAATTTGGAAGGGCGGGGAGGTACTAGAGAAGACAATATAGCAATGGAATTTCTAGATGAATTTGAGGATGACTTCCTTTCAAGATTGATTGAGAATATTGTGAAGAGGGGAGATACGCAAAAGTGCAGTTTTCCATGTTTAATCCGGTTGGAAAGAGCAAGAAGCAAGGAGAAAAGGGAATTCCAAAGGTTGCGGGCATGAGGGCAAAACCATAACGCATGCTTTATGGATTTAGCTTTAGTGCAAAAAAGACATGACATCAGTGAATGAAGGAACTTGAGATGGTTACCAATGGGCAGCTTAAGATGAAGGATTTTCCATGCCAAAAGCTGAAATTAGGCATATGCTTTAAACTTCCAAGTTTTAAGGCCAAATTTATTCCATTTTGTTTGACTAGAGTTTGCATCTCTACTTATCATTGGGGCGAGGTGAGGGTCATATTATAAGGAGAAGTTGCCTATAGATAGTTTTAAGGGGAAGGCAATGGATGTTGTGCTTATTAGATCACCTCCAATCCTTAAAGAAAATAGAATGGCAAGGGAAGACAAGAGGGAATAAACTTTGGGAGGAACACACTATTGAATTTGGAGAAGAGGTGGTTTGGTGGAGGGGCTAGGCTAAACTAGGATCACAACTGCTACCAAGACTTCTAGTTGAAGGTGATTGGATTCCACAAATCTCGAAACACTTAAATTCCTTTTTTAAAAAGGTGCTTGCCTTTAAAACTCTTAATAGTGGCTAGGGTTTTTCTCCTTTGTTGAATTGGGTGATTAGGAAGTAGCAAAACTAAGACCATGACTAAAGGACCGATCATACGAAATCAGCCTTTTCAAAGTGTCTTGCCTCACTTTCCAAATAGAGATAAATGGGGTGAATCCACGAGTGTTTAAAATAAGGAGCCATAAGAAGTTTATTGTTCTACTTAATCATGTTCCATTAGTAGCCAACAACAAAAAATTGAATCCAGAATCTAATCAAAGTCATCTAGGGGTCCTCACCTTTTAGATCTTGTACAATCCATTTAGCGGTGAGGAAAATGTCTTGGGTGTATGAATCTATAATCCCCAAGCTTTCTTTGTCTTTAGGCTAAAATCAATGTAGCCAAGATGCAGAAGGAAAACCTTTCTTGTTACCTCATTTGGCCTAAACAAAGCTCTCGATCAATTGTGTTGGTTGTAGCAAATTCTAGATGACAACCAACATGATGAAATATAGACATGAATAGTCAAGAGGATTTTATTGGCAACTTGGATGCGACTAGCCATGGAGACAATCTAATTGGTCCAGCTCATAAGTTTACCTATAAATTTATTCATGAACCACTTCCACATATTTTGAGGGAGACTTCAATACTAGAGGGTATCAAGGTATTTGGCGACTATACTATGCTTAATTTCATGCCATTCAATAAGGATCCAAGGGGCATGAGACATAGGGCGAATCACGTTGAATGTAGTTTTGTGCATTGCAAGCTTGGATCTTGGGATAATGCAAAAAAGGTTATAAAATATCAAGCATACGAGTCACTTCATTAGTCAAATTTTAGATAAACATGCTATCATCAACAAAAGGAGAATTAAGTGCTTTAGAATTACTAAGCAACATGATACCATGAATAAGTTTAGAAGAGAGGGCATGTTGAAAGAGGTAGCCAAGAGCATCAAGTACTAAAACAAATAGAAATGGCACAAGGGGGCAACCTTGGCAAATAGGATTTTTCTAGAGAAATTGAGGGGACAAGGCTACATTAACATCAACTTTGGCATTGGCATCAATGGATAACACTTTAATTTGCTCATGAATTTTTGGGTCCAAATCCTAGGTATTTTAACATATTGAGAATGAAAGGGCAACATATGTGATCATAAGTGTTTATGTCAAATTTGAATATTTCAATATTGTAAATCTAAATAGATTTCAACCACTAAAACCCTAGACCTACAAAGAAATCCAACATAACATCAATGAAGAATCAAAGAACATGTAAAACAACAAATTAAAACAGATTATACCATTCACACATTCCATGGACTTGTCTTCATTGTCCTCATATCTCCATTGATCTTGTTTAGTATGGTTTCTCTTAGATTTGTTGCTTGCACAAGAGCTCAATAGAGAATGGATGTGGTTGTAGTAGACAATTTGACAAAGTTCAGGTATACTTGCATTTGATTCCTTGAAAAGAGAGAGGAAAGGAGCCTCTATTATAGAGAACACCCTAAAAATGGAGGGCTAGTATTAAGAGATGGAAGAGTAAATGGTCGGTTGGGATTAGAGAGAAGGTATAGGAAGAGTGGTGGTTAGAGACAAATTAAGAGATTGACACTTGTCATGGAAAGAAAAGGCTAATGAATTAATTAAATAAATAAAGATTTATTTATTTAATAGAAGGGTGGGGCCAAATAATTTAAATAAATAAAGTATTTATTTAATTTAAGAAAAAAATGGAGAATTTAAATAAATAACAATATTTATTTAAATTAAGAAAGGTTTAGAAGAAAATTAGTGAATTAATTAAATAAATAAATAACTATTTAATTAATAGAAATCTTAGGATAAAATAATTATTTAATTAGTCTAGGACAATTTTAGGTGTCTACAATAAGCAATATTAAAATCTAGCTTGATAATTAGAGCATCTAGGGTTGATTGTTGATCCCATTCAAGACTCTCCCAAGTAAGTACCAAGTTATTAAGGATAAATTTGTCAGCTAAAAATCTTGTTTTTTTGACTGCACAATCTTGTGGGTTATATATTTTATTTGGCAAGTCAAGGCTTTGACAATGATTTTTTGAGAGGTGTTAAGGTAATAGGTCACCATCCATTCACAATGTCTTCATTTTTTCCTTTGGGAGAAGCTTAAGCAATCCTTGATTTATGACAACCCCCAATGAACCCTTTCAACATCTTCAAGATACATATAATAGAAATTTTTAGGAATATAGGACCATAGAGGTCTATAAAATTACACCAGAGGATTGTGGTCAAGGCATTTTCTATAAAGAGCCTCATCAATCTCTTTGATGGAAGGGAGGTGGTCAAGGTATTTACTATAACTAGAGTATATTTTACAAGGGATACAATTTACAACACATTATTCAATAATCGAAAGAAGTGGATCTCTAGTAGATTCATCAATAAAAAGTGCTCATAAAATGTCTTTACCATGTTATTAATGTCAATTGAGTTCTCTAGTTAAGTTGTAAATGTGTCTAGTTCTGGTCTAGTTTTTCAATTAGCTCTTGAAAATTGTTTGGGGTTGTGCTATCCCAAGTAAAAGATGAAGAAGTCCTTCAATTGTCAAAGATTGGTAGATAGCTAAGCAAATTCTTCTAGTAGTCCATTCAAGTGACTCATTAACATAAGGTAAAACAAGGACAAGTCTTAGTATTGATACAGAATTTGAATGTCAACATTGCAAGGAAAGGGTGCCTAAGGTAGCGAACCTCGTCCAAACATGTGCTGAGGTTCGAGAGGTGGTGAAGACAAGTGCAATTTTTGCCAATACAAAGGAGTTAAGTGAAGATTATAAAATAATGTAACTTTTCATTGGCAATGCTAGCTAAAAACTCCAACAAAGGTGGTTGAAGTGGTGCAAAAGTGCACCAAGGAGGAAATTTTTTAAATGTAAGTGAATGTATTAATGAAAATGATAGTCTAGAACTCTAGTCAAGGTGGCAAAACTAGTAAGCAAATGCAACCAAGAATATGAGTGAAGAGAACAAAAAATGGTAACTTATAGGCAAGTAATGAGTAATATTGTGATAATGGAGTGGTGATGTCATAAGAAAAACGCAAGCAACATGTTAAGTGAAAAGAGTTTAAGTGTCACACATTTAAGATAGTTATGCCAATAGAAAAGTGTGATAAAGAGGTGACATGGATATTGCGAAGTCACGAGAGGCATGTGAGTAAAAGAAAATAAATAAAAGTTGCACTTTTTAAGTGGTGAAGCCACCTTAAAAAATGACTTAATGGTTATTGACTTATGAAAATGCAATAGCTCAAAACATGTATAAAATTGCACTTTAAAATTGTAGTTTCTAGCCCCTCAAATGTCATGCAAAGACTATCCAAAGAAAAAATGGTGTTGGAATTGATAGAGTCACTCATTTCTACTTCAAGAGAGCTTATGCATTTAGGGAGACCAACTAAGAAGGTTTTCTCTATGAATTTGGTAAAAGAGCTTTTTTAATTCTCCTTAGAATGTTTAGGCTTTAAAATTCCTTGATAAGGCTTGTCATTTTCAGTCTTGGGTTTTTTTCCCTTTGTTTATAGTGGTCAACTCTTCAATTGTAGTGTTGACTTTGTTGATATTAGTAGTCTTTTTATTGTGTTCTTTTTTGTTGGTTGGACCTTAATTATTTCTTTTTCTTTTTCTATACAAAAGAATTAGGGCGCTTTCAAAAACCATACTTTTTCTCTTAACCGAAAAAAGAAATAGAAAAAAATGCACTATTTTAGTGACATCTAAGAGGAAAATGTGATAAAGGCGATGTTCTTGTTATAAAATCATGACAAAGGTGGTGGAAATAATATAAAAATGTGACTCCTGTAAAATCTAGTTAAAACATAAAAAAATTCTAAGTGGTATTGTCACAAGAAAGTTGCAATAATAAGAAACAAACATCTTAAATAAATCACTAATACATTTGGGGTCAAATTCCGATGGACAAGGAGCATTGTGTGAAAATTTGATTTTTTTTTAAAAAAAATGCCCGTGTTCGTCAGAATTCCGACGATAATCCAATGACATTAGGGTTTTTTTGAAAAAGTGCCCGTGTTCGTCGGAATTTCGACGAACGCATGCATTACTTAAAAAAAAAGAAAAGACCAGAATCCCACCTCTTTACAAAATCCCGCCTATCTCATTCGTCCCGCCTCTGTAGCGATCATTGGTGACAAACACGGCCGCAGCGGGGGAACGGGGGAACGAAGTGCCCTGGGCACAAAGTGCCAAGGGTTGGCACATAACCAGCGACGATGACCGCAAGGGAGCCCAAAATGGGCTGTGTAAATGGTGACGCTCGAGCCTCCGTCAATAGCAATGAGAAAGATTTTTGGATGCGAGTGCTCGAGGACTGGTATTTTTGCGGTGATAAATTTTCTTGAACTTGTGCTACAGTTGTATCAACAAAATTCCTTGCTAGTTAGGGTATTAGAACAGATTAATCAAGATAATTTTCGGTTCATTTTCGTTACATTAATATGGTCGGAAAATAAATCTACATCTTGATACAAGATTGTAATCTCCTCCCCCATCACCCCCATTTCTCCCCGTGTAATACAGAGAATCCAGACAAAGGAATTATAGGCACAAATTCAACTACTTCACTGATCACTCATTCAATCCATCCATCTATTAATGATGAAACCGTAACAGATTTAATTCCTAGATAATCTTGTTTATTCTTTGCACATTAGAATAATAATAAATTTAATATCAAGTAGGTAGAGTTTTTTACAATTTTAATTATGTAATACTTTATCATTATATATCAGTGAGTCATATGAACTCACACTTCATGATTAGTATGTAATAGCTCCAGTTAGAATATTAAGTAATATTTCACTAAATTTCTCACCTCAAAAATTTCTCCACCTTAATGATAGTTAATGTTAAGGATTGAATGAAACAAACTCTTGTTCATGGATCATCTTCTTAGCCTCCCATGGAAGTCATTCTTTGTGTGGTCTACCATGACCATAATCAGGGTCTTAATAAATGCATTGGATACTCTCTATTATCAATAAGAGAGTTATCATAATATAGTCGTGGCGAGTGGTTACAAATTAGATTAGTGGGTCTATAGTTCCTGTAGTCACATAAATCTGTCCACTTAATTAAATGAATATTTAGTATTTATTTGATTATTTAACCATCAATCAATAATTAATTAAATTAATATATTTAATTAATTCATCTTAACCCTCTTCTCCTATTAATTAAATAAATTATTCAATTTATTTGATTTAATTCACTTAACCAAATTCAAACCATTAATTAAATAAATAAATCATATTTATTTAATTAAACTTCTCTGACATTTAAATAAATTAATATTTATTTAAATCCTCCAAAATCCCACCTCTCACATTTAAATAAATTAACATTTATTTAAATCACCTTTATCCTCTACCCACTTGCATTTGCATTTTCCTACAAATGCAAGTTGCACAATTATTTTAAATAAATTAACATTTATTTAAATCCCCTTTATCCTCTACCCACTTGCATTTTCCTACAAATGCAAGTTGCACAATTATTTTAAATAAATAATTTATTTAAATCACCTTTATCCTCCACCCACTTGTATTTTTCTACAAAAGCAAGTTGCACAACTATTTTAAATAAATTATTTATTTAAAATCCTATTTATCCTCACCCACTTGCATTTTCCTACAAATGCAAGTTGCACAACTATTTTAAATAAATTATTTATTTAAAATCCTATATATCCTCACCCACTTGAAACCTTTAATGGTTTCCCTTAAAGTATTCAAACTTGATGGCTTTAAAGTCTTCAAACTTGATGGCTTCCTTAAAGTCTTCTTAAGACTTTAATTGCTTCCCTTAAAGTCTTCAAGTCTTTAATGGTTTCCCTCAAAGTCTTCAAGCATTTACATTTTATGGGGCATTTCTTCACACCTATTTTTCTTTCTTTGAAACGACGTGATAAACCGCACCGTCTCAAAGAGGGGCAAATGTAGTCACATAAATCTGTCCACTTAATTAAATGAATACTTAGTATTTATTTGATTATTTAACCATCAATTAATGAATGAATTAAATTAATATTTAATTAATTCATCTTAACCCTCTTCTTCTATTAATTAAATAAATTATTCAATTTATTTGATTTAATTCACTTAACCAAATTCAGACCATTAATTAAATAAATAAATCATATTTGTTTAATTAAATCTTCTCTCACATTTAAATAAATTAATATTTATTTAAATCCCCCAAAATCCCACCTCTCACATTTAAATAAATTAATATTTATTTAAATCCCCCAAAATCCCACCTCTCACATTTAAATAAATAAATCATTTATTTAAATCACCTTTATCCTCCACCCACTTGTATTTTCCTACAAAAGCAAGTTGCACAACTATTTTAAATAAATTATTTATTTAAAATCCTATTTATCCTCACCCACTTGAAGCCTTTAATGGTTTCCCTTAAAGTATTCAAACTTGATGGCTTTAAAGTCTTCAAACTTGATGGCTTCCTTCTATAGAAGATATGGAGGACTAGGACTGAGTCCTATGGAAGAAGATGAGTAAAATAGAGTATGCATTATGATGACTATGTATGCATGATATGCAGCTATTATGAATGTATGGATGGGTGGAATGCAATGAAATGCAATATATACAGATGAGATGAGATGGCGATCCATAGTGCTTTATTTTTCATCATTGAGCTTTAAAATGTTGTAAGAAAATACAAGCAACTTGACATAAAGATTCAAGATGACCAGAGTATTTCTTACATGGATTTTGATATAGAAAGTTAATACAAACAACTTGATATAATGGATCAAGTTGACCTGAGTATTGCTTGCGGAACAGACAAGGATTATCTCCTTTCATGCATGACTTGGATCGTCCTCCTTGATCTTAGGCTGATCATATCCTGAGACAAGTGCATACCGTAATAAGAGATAAAACCTTTATCCAGTTTGGATGAGGTAGGAGGAACCAAAGAAAGAGCATTGTACCTACAAACAAACAATATATACATAAAGAATAAAGAATATGGATCCTTGGTAATGGTTCATGCTCATATGGTCGAGGTATGCGCTGTAGTCAGCAAGCCGTAATGATCTATGACTGTATTTTTGCCTATGATCACGTAGCTTATTGAACTTCCCACGTAGACACCATTAGTACATGCCCCAGAACTTCATCGGAAATAATGCGCAAATGATACAAAACAATGCTGCAAGATCCTGATACAGATAAACGAACGATTGTACTCACAAATCAACCAAGTATTTGATAGCTTAACATAATTTTCTTGTCAAAGAAAACGTCACTTTTGTCTTTGTTTTGGTAAGGAAGGATGCATCCTTGTTGAAGATAGTTTGATTGTTGATGTTGATTGTGTGGTTGATTGGTAAATGGTCATTGTGTGAGTATTTTGTCAATGTTTGTTTTGGTATCTGCATGGATGAGTGTGTACAAGATGTTGCCATGTTTTTGTGTGATTTTTCAATGGTTTTGTTGATGTTTTTGGATTTTGAATTGTTTTGAATGTTTTTGGTATTTTCTGGTATGTAGGGGAGCCTGATGCTCTGTACAGCTTAGGTATAAAACCGTTTGAGGTGCATGCTGTTGATTAGATCTGCAAGCGGTTCTCCTTCTGATGTAGCCAACTGATATGCCCCGAACCCGAACACAACAGTGACAACATATGGGCCGAGCCAATTTGATTCAAACTTGCCTTGATGTTCTCTGTTTGGTTGGTTGCGAGGATTCTCTCGAAGAACAAGATCACCTACCTCAAATGTACGAGATCTAACTCGATGATTGTAGCTTCTACTCATGCGCTGCTGATAGGCTTTGAGGTGATTGTATGCAGCTTGTCGCTTCTCATCAAGTAACTCTAAGTCCTGAAGACATGAGACTCTGTATGCTTCATCATCGATGAGATTATGCAAGGAAATTCGTAATGATGGTATCTCAACCTCAATAGGTAAGATAGCTTCTGCACCATAGACCAATGAATAAGGAGTTGCACCTATAGGGGTTCAAATGCTAATTCGATATGCCCATAATGCTGGATTCAATTGAACATGCCAATCACGACCGACATCAGTGACTGTCTTCTTTAGGATTCTCAATATGTTTTTATTGGATGCTTCAGCCTGACCATTGCCTTGTGGGTAATAGGGGGTGGAAAAGCAATGTTGGATATGAAATTTCTCACAAAGCTCACGGACATCCTGATTTTTGAAAGGAAGACCGTTATCTGTGATGATGGACATGGGTACACCATACCGGCAGATGATGTAGTTGAGGATGAATGAGGCGATCTGCTTGCCGGTGACTTGGGTAAGTGGAACAGCTTCGATCCACTTTGTGAAATATTCGGTAGCGGTAATAATGAATTTATGGCCATTGGATGAAGATGGATGAATCTTACCCACAAGGTCAAGGCCCCATTGACAAAAAGGCCATGGTGTTGTGATTGGTTGCAGTTCCTGTGCTGGTGCATGTATCAGGTCACCGTGAACTTGACATTTCTTGCATTTTTCTGACAAAGTAGTAGGAATCCTTTTCCATAAATGGCCAATAGTATCCAGCTCGCATGATCTTCTTGGCTAGTGATGGACCACTTGAGTGAGTCCCGCAAATTCCTTCATGTACCTCTTCCAAAACCTTTGTTACCTCATCCTGTTCCAGACATCGAAGGAGAGTACCATCAAGACCGTGTCGGTATAGGGTTTCGGCAATAATGGTATATCGAGCAGTTTGGCGAATGAAAGTTTTTCGTTGGTTATTTGATTGGTTGGGAGGAAGGGTATGATCGCGGAGATAGGTGTAGAACTCACCGTACCATGGGGATTCGGAACCAACAAGGCGACATATCATTTCAGATTCGGGGATATCATAAGCGGGGATCCAAAGCTGTTCTACCAAGAACTCGTAGCGTGTTGAATTCTGTGGAAGATCTAGTAGAGATGCGATGGTAGCCATGGCGTCAGCAGCTCGATTCTGATCTCTTGGTATCTGCTCAAAAGTGATAGTAGTAAATGATGTCTTTAGAGTGTCCACCATTTGCTTATATGGCATGAGTTTATCATCTTTGGTCTGATATTCATCTGTTGCTTGTCGAATGACTAGTTGGGAATCACCATATACTTGTAGTTCTTGTAATTTCCATTGTACGGCTAACCTGAGTCCTGTGATCAAGGCCTCATACTTTGCTATGTTGTTTGTGCATGGAAATGTGAGCCTGTAAGACTTTGGGATGCTATCACCTTGAGGTGTGATAAACAAAATGCCTTCCCCTGAGCCGTGCCTAGTGTATGAACCATCAAAATATAGTTTCCATGGTTGTACTTCTGTGATCATGAATATCTCTTCATCTGGAAAATTGGAAATGAGGGGATGATCGCCTATGAGTGGTGCATCGACCAACTGATCTACAATGACCTGCCCTTTGATAGCTTTACGGTCCACATACTCGATGTCAAATTCACTTAGAATCATTACCCATTTGGCCAAGCGACCTGTCAATGCTGCTTTGCTGAGTAAATACTTGAGTGGATCAATCTTTGCGATGAGTTGTACCTTGTGTGTCAATAGATAGTGCCGCAATTTAGTGGCTGCTAAGATTACTGCTAGGCAAGCTCGCTCAATAGGTGTGTAATTGAGTTCATAGCCAACCAGTGTGCGAGAGATGTAGTAAACAACACACTCTTTGCCTTCTGCATTATGTTGTGCCAATAATACACCTAATGCTGTACTTGTCGCTGAGATATAAAGTAACAACGGTCTACTTGGATCTGGTGGCATCAACAATGGTGGATTCATGAGATAGTCTTTAAGCGTCTGAAATGCTTGTTGGCATCTGACATCCCACTGAAAGCGGATGTTCTTGTGTAGCAAGTGTGTGAATGGGTGACACTTATCAGCCAATTGTGCAATGAATCTTCGGATGGATTGAAGCCGCCCTTGTAATGTCCTTAGCTGACTGATATTCTTTGGAGGTGGCATGTCCATTATTGCCTTAACCTTTGCTGGATCGACCTCAATGCCTTTGCTTGAGACAATGTATCCTAGAAGCTTCCCGGAGGTCACTCCAAAGACACATTTCTTTGGGTTGAGTCGAACATGATATTGTTCCAGTCTATCAAAGATTTGATCTAAGATGTGGAGATGTCCTTCTCTAGTAAGTGATTTTGCTAGTAAGTCATCCACATAATCTTCCATCATAGTATGCATCATGTCATGGAAGATGGTGGTCATTGCTCTTTGATAGGTCGCTCCTGCATTCTTTAGACCAAAAGGCATTACATTCCAGCAGTATGTGCCCCATGGACATGTGAAGGCTGTCTTATGTTGATCTTCGGGTGCGATCTTTATCTGATTGTAGCCGGAAAAGCCATCCATGAGTGAAAGCATCACATGTCCTGCTGTTAGATCCACTATGATGTCGATATTTGGTAGGGGAAAGTCATCCTTAGGACATGCCTTATTCAGATCTCTGAAGTCAGTACAAATGCGGATGCCCCCTTTTGGTTTGCCGACAGGCACAATGTTGGAGATCCATTCTGCATAATCAATTGGCCTAATGAAACCAACATCTAGGAGTTTCTTGAGTTCTGTTTTGACTAGCACTGCAATCTGGGGATGCATCTTACGAAGCTTCTGCTTGACAGGTTTGGCTCCTTCTGCTACGGTGAGGTGATGCATGACTAAATCAGGATCAAGCCCAGGCATGTCTGCATATGACCATGCAAAGTTGATCTGACACTTCTGGAAGAACTCTATAAATTTAGGTTGTTCCTCTGGAGTGAGAAGAGATGCTAGATGTATGATATGAGGATTTTCAGGAGTCCCCACATTGTATTCTTTGGTTTCCTCGATGAGAATCGTTGATCGTTCCTGTTGTGCATTAGCAGGGAGAATGTCAAACCCTTCATCCTCAGGTGCCTCAAAGAGGTTTTCACCATTGGATACGCTCTTTCTTTTTACTTTTGTGGGATCAAACAGTGCCACAGTGTGGTTTTCACTGGAAGATCCATGTTTCATTGTTATATTTTTGCAGCTGAAAGGTTTGGCATCCGCCCCGAAGTATGCTGCGCTATTAAGTTCAATGGCGAATCCAGCTTTGTGATCCCCGCTTGGTAGATTATCCCGTAATTCCAAAAAGTCAATGATAGCCTCATCGTTTTGGAAGAGGTCAAGACATGGAGGATTTGATTGGTTCCATTCGATGAGTTCAGGGTGGATAATGGGCATTACTTCATCGATTAGGTTAAGTGCGGGAGATGTATCAGTGAGGGTTAAGACGTTATGGTGAAGGTCATTAATGGTACTCTCCCTATCAGAATCAGGCGTAGGATGAGACATAGGGTCTGTGGAAGATGTTTCCAGCTCAGGTACCCAAGTGGTCTTTATCTGTGCTTCTCCGTAAACAGGGATGTCTTTGCGTGGCGGAGGTGGTGATGTGTCTTCCTCATCTGAAGTGTTAAGCTGTACAAAATCAAATTCCCACTCATGTGAGTCGGTCTCTGAATCACTCTCCAGCATCCGATTGCTATACCATACTGGGATGTCGCTGGAGTTGAATACTGCAGGCGTGATTGGTTTATGTACCTTTGTAGTGATCGGTGCTGCAGGAACTGTGATGGGGATTAAAGGATTTGTTACTGGAAGTATCGGTAGTGTTGATTTAGTGGCTTCTGTTGGAATGGCTGGTGCCATAGATGTTGCTGTGGTTTTCCATACCATTGTTGCTACAAATGGTGTTGCTGATGGGATTACTGGTTCGTTTGGTGGGATGAATGATATTGATGACGGTTGCGGTGGGGTTGTGAGCCTCGATGGGGCAGTGGGGACAGTGCTTGATGGTGCTTTGATTATGAAAGGTGTCCTCTTTGCAGTAGGTGGGCAAAATGGTTTGCTAGGTTTTCCTTTGAATTTGAGTTTAGGAAGGATCTCTTTTTCAAAGCCTAGGCCTGTATTACCTTTGGGCTTGAATTCTGGTAGCAGAGGTTCATGTCGTCCTTGTTTGCAGTATCCCAAAGCACTCTGATCATCATATCCCATTCTTTGCATAATGAGGAGGCCTTTGCCATACTGTTCTGTAGGAAGTGTAACTCGCGGTTTATCAGTGGTGATGGGATCTTTATAGATCCATTCCGCTAGGTCTTCATCTTGTGTCTCTTCCTCTTGACTCTTTCCAAGGATGAAAGGCGTCAAGGCACATGCTGGCGTGATCAGTGGTTGCTGAAGTAACTGTTGTGGTTTACCATGTGTTCTAGGAGAAGTGGGCATTTGTCCCACACAAAAGAGCTGACTCAAGTTGTATTCTCCAGGACCTTCCTCTGCTACTTTCATCTTAAGCTTTTCTTGCTTGGGTATAGGGGTGTTCGAACTGGCAAGAGAGGCGAGACTTACATATGATGTGGAGGAAATGGCTTCCCTATTATTAGGAACAGTAATTTCTGGTTGATGGCTGATATTATGGCAAAAAGCAAAGGGATTTGTGTCACCCAGAATTGTGATCTCTACACCGTTATGTGGGAACTTGATACATTGATGGTAGGTAGATGGAACGGCTTGTATGGCATGTATCCAAGGTCTTCCTAACAATAGATTATATGGCAGAGGAAGGTCCAGAACTTGACAAATGATGTGCTTTACCACGGGGCCCACTCGGATTGGTAGTACCACTGCTCCTTTGGATGAACGCTCCGCATCGTCATAGGCTTTGATTGTGATCTTCTGATGAGGATCCACTGATTCTACCACATATCCCAATGCTGTGACCAACTGCAGTGTACAAATATTTAGGCCTGCTCCATTATCGATCAAGACTCGCTTGATCCTATGCTGGTTGATAAATCCTTCGATGTGGAGTGAGGCGTTATGCGGTTGTTGGAAGGAAGAGTTGTCACTTTCAGAAAAAGTGAGACAAGGTGATGACTTTAGACTTCCAACCATGGCTTGAAATTGGTCTGTATTCAGATTTGCAGGGACTGACGCCTCTTGGAGTGCTTGATCCAAGATAGTTTTATGAGAGGGTGATAGGCGCAGAAGCTCTAAAATGGATATAAGTGCAGGGGTTTTGTCTAATTGTTCCACAAGATTGTATTGCTTTGGGATGGAGGTGGTGCCTTGTGGAGCTGCCTTGATGGTAACTTTGCCGCGACGTGTAACAACATTGCAATTTGAGTTGAGATTTTTGAAGGTTATAGTTGCAATTTGTTCATTGGCATCATACAGATGATTTACAGTGTAATTATACGCAGCCTGCGTATAATCAGTGGTATCAGTGCCTCGCCTGGAAGTGGAAGGATCCCTTTGATCTTGTGATGGAAGTGGATTTTTGAACATCAAATGATCATTATTGGTTGTTTTAGGGTTATGTCCTTCAATTTCAATTTCTCCTCGATCAATAAGATCCTGAATGAGATCTTTCAATCGGTGACAATTACTTGTCTTGTGCCCTCTTCCTTGATGGAATTCACAGTGTTCAGTATCTCTCCACCATGCCGGTTTGACTTGAGGCTCATAGTTTGATAGCTTAGGTAGAGTGACCAAATTTTGAGAGAGGAGTTGTCGCAACATTGTTTCAATGGGTTCCCCTAAGGGAGTGTATGTGCGTTTCTGTTTTTGCTGACGAGGTCCAGGTTCATCATGAGATGTGATGCGACCTTGATTGGACGGAACATTTGTGTTATTCTGAGGTGGAGGATTTTGTCCTGCAAACCGAACCACAGGTTGTGCATTTTGGATAGTCCGGGCATCCACAACTCCATCGTTGACGATATTCTTGTTTTTATTCCAGAAGTTTGGTTTATCGCTATTGAAGCGTGGGCGAGGACCATCTTTTGGTTCGTTAAAGATTTTGATGAGTCCCTTCTTGATAAGTGCCCTTTCACACTTCAAACCCTTGGTGATCATATCATTAAAAGAGTCTGTGTCTTTGACATCCAGGTGAAATTCCATTTCTTCATTTAAGTTGGAAATGAATATTTCCACTAGTTCTCGTTCAGGTAATTGAAGAGAACGTCTGCTAGACATTTGATGCCATCGTTGCAGGAATACTGAGAATTGTTCACCTGGTTTTTGTTTGGTGTTGCACAGATCCGCCATGGTGATGTCGTGTTCAATGTTATGAGAGTAATGAGCTAGGAACTTCTAGATGAGTTCCTCAAATGTTCTAATGCCACCTGGTAGTCGGGAAAACCATGAAGTGGTTGTTCCTCCCAAGCTTTGAGGAAAAAGGCACATTAGGTATGTGTCTTCATATGCTACTTCGAGACAAGCGGAATGAAATTCTCAGACATGATCGCGGGGATCCCCCTTTCCTCTATATTTTTCAAATTTGGGTGTTTCGAATCCTCATGGAAATAGTGGCATGTAAAGATTCCTATCAAAAGGATAGGGACAAATGTCATTGAGTGAGAATTGGTTAGTCTTGACACCACTATGAAGCTGTTGGGCGAGATTCTTGACTTGTTGCCGCAACATCTCCATTTCATTTGGAGGAGGAGGTGGTGGGTTACCTTGAGGAATGTTATATCTAATGGGATCTCTACCTCTTTCCTCTTCATGGCGACTTTGTCCATCTGATGCTTGTCTTAATTGGGCAAGATCAAAGTCAGAGGGGAGTTTTGCTCCTTCTTGAGCGAGTCTTAAGAAGTGAGCATTCGCATTGCTCCTAAGTATTTCGTCAAAAAGTCTGTTAAAGAGAGGGTTATGCTGAGCCCTTTCTATTGTTGCAGGAGTGGGAGTACTTGGGTTTTCGTCTTCTGCATTTCCTCCAAGTGCTTCTTGAAATTCATTGAGATTTTCCTCTTCTTCTTCTTCCCTTTCTATTTCTCGTTGCCTGGACTGTGATCGGGTTTGGGCCATTTTGTTTATAAGCTTTTTGTTGAAGTTGTGTGAAAATGATGATGAGTTTTTGTTGAAATGAGAGATTGATGGTTGGTGAATTGTGTTGCACGTGGATCTCTAACACCTTTAAGGTGGATGTAACCGAAATTCCTTCTTTGAATTGCTTGTTTGTTTGATAAGTTTTGATGTGATAAGGTGTAGAGAAATCTGAGATGTGTTACAGATTTAACTACCTAGTAATGAGAGGATTCACTCATGAACTAGTTTTAACCTGTGGAGATGTGTCTCTTAGGATGAGCTTATCCTAGATGTAGAAACAATCTAAAAAGTGATGTGATGTGTTTGATTTCAAGCAATATCTAAAAGAGAACTTGGGACAAGAACCTCTTAATGTTTTGAGAGTTGGGACGGATTGATGATGGAGTGATGATGTATGAGTGAGATGATGGATGAAAATGTTTTCAACTTCAATAAAAACTTTGTGTTACAAATGGGACAAACTCTATCTCTTCCCTTTCAGGTGTTGGTGGTATTTCTCGAGCTGTGTTGTATGTGATACAGACGTTTGGGAAGAAGTTGGGATTAATCTTTCCTCCTTGGTTTTTGTGATAACTCAGAGCTCTATATTGCATAAAAGCTCTGCGGTTCAATGATTCGGAATCAAATTCGTTTGTTTTTCCTTGAAGGTAGAGACGCATGTGATGCAGAAAGACTCTATGTGAGACAAAGATTTGTCTATTTATATAGAAGAATTTCCTCCTTTTGATCAAAGCCTTTGAGCTTAATGGTCTTCTTTTCAAGTTGATATTCTGATGACGCTTCTTCTTTCGCAAGATGTGAAGAATGGTCATAAAATTTGACTCTTTGTTGTTTGTACCTTGTTTTTGATTTTTTTTTGGTTGTTTTGACAGATGTTTGGTTGGATGAATACTTTGTTTTTGGGAAGTGATTTTCTGATTTTTCTTTGACAAGAAAACAAAGCAAGCACACAAACACAAGAATGTTGCCTAAAAGGCACAAATGAGTATGGGTCTAGATCAACCCAATCCTTGGACTTGTATATGACCCTTTCTTTAGATGTATTTTAAGGTGTATTTCCAAAGCCCGAAGTCGGCTCAATTTGCACTTGGTCTTTAAAACGAACACATTTCAAACACTTTTTATCCCTAAGGTCAAATGGCCAGTTGTGATAAATTTAGCCCACATCTTGATATTTCTTCGACTTTGGTACTACATACCTTATGAATCCCGCCGTGGCAGGTAAGGATGTGATATACTAAGTCTTGCACGAGCATAGCAAATAGATGATCCCTATGATGGGGGAGTCACCACTTTTATCAAGCCACAAGTGACTTTTCAAAAAGCTATGTTTCTACTCAAGGAAATATGTATGGTGAGTATCTTGGGAGCAAAACCATCTATGCTCTTGCACTAAATTATATTGCAAATATCCTCAATCAATAGAATGGGTGGGCTACTACTTAAAGGTGTTTAGTCATGTTCGATGTTTTTGGACATAAGTTCATTCTGCAGTGACTCACTTAAGAGCCTTGTAACTGGTGGTGGGGCCCATTTGTCCTTTCGGCCAGTTACACTGTAGGAACAGCTATACCCAAGGCTACAGCTTTCGCTCTCACCTGATTTCTATAGCGGCTCGAAGGATTTACCGCTCGAGGTCGTTCCCAAGAGTATCGATCCCTTGGCAGGCCTCTCTTAAAAAGATAAAATTTTGAGTGTTACTAACACTTTTCTCTTGCACCTAGGACCACGAAAGCCAAGGGAGAGGATAGTGTGTGTTAGAAGTAGGACCACTCGACCAACTCTTTGCACAAGTGTGCCAAGCACGAAAAACACTTGTTCTTTTTAATCTATCATTGCAATGTGATCTAACTATTTGGAGATGTTGCTCCAACAATCATGGTGTTCTTTTTAATTTTCAAAGGCAATTGTTTGAGTAAACTAGAATTGAAAATCCTGGTCAACTTAATGAAAAATACGTTTGCATGAAGTAAAATTGCTTTAAAAATGAGACAAGTTGATTGTGAATTTTATTTGCACCAAAAATGGAAGTGTGGATTGTGAGTTTTATCTTGATGCAAGAAATAAAATTTGCCTTGTTTATTTTAAGCACCAAAACGAAGTTTGTTTCCTAACTTGCAAAAAAAAAAAAAGTTGTTTTTGTATAAGTTTGTAGTTCTTTTTACTTTGGAACAATGAAATTCTTTTTAAGAGCCCCAAACAAATGTGTGATTCTTTTTTTAAAAGCCCAAAGTTGAAATGTGAAGTTAATTTTAAACCAAAATAAAAAGTGAATTCATTTTTAAAACCAACTTCAAAAAACAAGTTAGTAAAAAAATATAAATCTACTTTTTAATCTAATTTAAATCTGCACAAAAGAGAAAAATAGTTAGTAAAATCCGCCTATTTGGTGGGCTTCTACAAGCCTAATTTTTTTTTTTTTGGTTACAAGGTGATTTGTACAACGTTTTGTTACAATAGCGCTAGTCTGCGTTTGAACAGAGGCACTATTTAACACAAACGCATTGAAAGAAAGGGAAAGACAGAGAAGGAAAAAGCACTGAAATAAGGTGAATAACGCCAAAATAATGTCAAACGCACCAAAACAGTGTCAAAAGCGCAACCTGTGTGACATTTTCAACATTCAAACATGTTATTGGTTAAAAACAAGTTGATCTTTTTGGTGTTTGGATTCACGTCGGGTTCACCAAATGATGCTCTGCAAAAAGGATTAGAAAATCTGTTTGATGGCAACACACACAAGAGCACAAGAAACAAACGTTAGTGTTAGCAACAAAAGATTATCCTAAACAGGCATATCAAGAGAGATATTAAGCATGAAATAGAAAGCATATAAACATAGAATGAAATAGCTAATCAAGATGCTCATAGTTGCTCCTCCCTTGTTCCTCTCCTCTCCAAGTCCCAAATGAGTGTAGCTCTCAGCAGCTTTTTGCACTATGGATGCTTATGGAGGATTGAGATTTAATATTAAGCTTCAAATATGAAATGAAAAGATAAATACTATGCTATTGATGCTAAAATGATTGATTTTACCAAAAAGACAAGATTTTAGTTATGCTATGCTAAATGCTCTCTAAAAATGTCTATAGCCTAAATGCATACAAGTTTTCAGGATCTGGATTATGAAGGAATGGGCTCTATTTATAGGAAAAATGGAGCAATGGATGGCCAGGATTGAAAGGTTTAATCAAGGGTCAAGCTTGAAAGTTGGGGATCCATGTGCACAATTTGCACCAATGAAATGGTGACAAGTGTCAACATAAGATTGGGTTGAGAGAAGAGGTTGGAGGCATTAAATGCCTGAGGATACCTCATAGTTATCTAGAAGGTAAGGGTCAAGCCTAAATTAGGATTACCCACTGGATTAGGAGTTAATGCAAGGATAAACTTTTGTGCAAATGATTAAGAGATAATCATGGTCAAAGCATTAAAGGCTTGATGAGACCCTTGGGTTGGGTAGAGGTTGAGTCAAAACAAATGTTTTAACCATGTAGGAGGGTTTGGGTTAACCATTAATGGTTTTTGAAGACTTTGTGGATTAAGTGGTTGAAGGTTGGAAGCTTTCAAAGGTTATCCAAGACTTTGAGACATTTAGTGGTTGAAGGTTGGAAGCCTTTAATGGTTATCAAAGACTTTTAGGCTTTGAGAAGTGACTCCATTTTGCTTAGGAATGTGACAATAATTAGGGGATGGATTAGGCTAATTAGGAAGGGGTTAGAAGAATCTAGAAGGGGATTAGATTTTGCAAGTGGATTTGGTGGGTGAGGGAAAATAGGATTTTATTTAAAATAAAAATTCATTTATTTCAATAAATGTGTGCAAGTTGTATTTGGATAAATATTCAAATAAATATTAATTTATTTAAATGAAAAAAAGGAAGATAAAGCATTAAAATGCTTGAAGACTTTGAGGGGAACCATTAAAGGCTTGAAGACTTTAAGGAAAACCATTAAAGTCTTAAGAAGACTATAGAAGGAAGCCATCAAGTTTGAAGACTTTAAAGCCATCAAGTTTGAATACTTTAAGGGAAACCATTAAAGGCTTCAAGTGGGTGAGGATAAATAGGATTTTAAATAAATAATTTATTTAAAATAGTTGTGCAACTTGCTTTTGTAGGAAAATACAAGTGGGTGGAGGATAAAGGTGATTTAAATAAATGATTTATTTATTTAAATGTGAGAGGTGGGATTTTGGGGGATTTAAATAAATATTAATTTATTTAAATGTGAGAGAAGATTTAATTAAACAAATATGATTTATTTATTTAATTAATGGTCTGAATTTGGTTAAGTGAATTAAATCAAATAAATTGAATAATTTATTTAATTAATAGGAGAAGAGGGTTAAGATGAATTAATTAAATATTAATTAAATTAATTCATTAATTGATGGTTAAATAATCAAATAAATACTAAGTATTCATTTAATTAAGTGGACAGATTTATGTGACTACAGTTCCCACTTGGTTTGTACTTAGAAACATTATCATTTCTTAGTTGTATGGAAACTACAAATTCATGCATCTAGCCAACAATACACACTAGCTATTATATGATTCCACTAATGAGAAAAGCCTAGTCAATCTTATAGTTTGTGGAATTAGTCATGTCCCTCATATAGACTATCTATATATGGAGTATTCTTGCCTATAGATTACCTATTATTTTGCTTAATAATGTGATTATTTCACATACATCATAAAAGTGCCCTTCTAATATGTTTGTGCATCAATCTTGAAACCATATTTTTATTGACCAACCAATGATAAGAATTATCTTAAACACACCTCTATATATTTGAATCCCACTAGCTTTGATAATCAACCATAATAACCTTAACAATGCATCGACGACAACAATGCCTAATAAATCATCAATTGTCTTAGGTGAATCTAGCCAAAGCCAACCCATCAAATCCACTAATCTCCCTTGCATCCCAATCATAAAATTTTATGGTTGTTGGAACAAGCTTGGGAGATTTAGTTCTTCCTTTGCAAATCAACATACCCTATTTTGGTTTCCCAAATATTTACTAAATAACTTTGAAGATAAATTGGGAAGAGAATCCATCATATAGATATTTCTTTTCAACATCCTTAGAGGACATTGTTTTGTCTATCATTTATTATAATAGTTAATACCCAATTTTTTTATAAGATAACAAGCAAAACCTCCTCTTCACAAACTATGTTTTCCTTAATAATCCAAGAATGAAAAAAGGAACCCACATAAAAATTACTTACTCCCTACCATGAAGGCAAAAGAACATCCAATTTAAAGATAGATGTACCAAAAGGAAAGA
This sequence comes from Cryptomeria japonica, assembly GCF_030272615.1. Classification (NCBI taxonomy): domain Eukaryota; kingdom Viridiplantae; phylum Streptophyta; class Pinopsida; order Cupressales; family Cupressaceae; genus Cryptomeria; species Cryptomeria japonica. The sequence goes on from NC_081413.1 coordinate 751,490,405, forward strand.
AATATCACCTCAAAATCTGTCTTGAACTTATACATTGAATCTATACACACGAGAATCCCCTTAATAACTCTCTCACAACTTTCAATGCTAGAAGAATGAGTGTTTTCACAAGACTTTCATACTATGATATTTATATCAAGATTCACTTGCATAGTTTTAGAGTCAAGCTGACCCATTCTCATGAGTAGTTCTTATGAACCCCTCATAAGAATGGATCACTAAGTACTCATTTCATCAAAGTGATGCTCATAGTATTATTGAAAAATTGTATTATTGTTCCAAATTTTGTGGATATTTAGGAGACACAAATAAAATATAAATGTAACCATTCCATATTTTTGTAGGAGATATTGGAATGAGACTAATAAGAAGAGTAGTAAACATGAGTCACAATGAGCACTTTAGAATAAATCTAAACATTATAAGGAAGAGTAGCTTGGAAAAATAGAAGCGTAATTTATTTTCCAATATGCAAGATTATTACTTGGGAAAGAATCTTGAAAGAGGATTGAAAAGATTCCTTGAGCTAACATTGTCTCACTTATCCAAAATTATGAGGAAGGATTTATTAATGAAATGGTCATTAACAAGATGGAGAGAATAATAATTTAGCTTGGCCATGACACAAAGTCTTAGAATAGATGCCAACCTTGGTGAATGGAATGAAAATCCCAAACAATTAATGAGTGGTGAGACAAGTAGAGGCATCTATAAATTTTGTTTTGAATATATATAAAATAAAGAAAAAATGGGACTAAAACCAAGGGAAATGCACATGGAAAGGATATGATGAAAATCAAAATAAATAGTTTGAAGATAATATTAGTTACCTAAAGGATATTCCACTTGATTATTTGGTATATCATAACTATTTTGACAAATTTTGAAACCATTAGAGGTACCTTTTACTTCTGTAGATGAGGCATTCTTTCATGTTGATGAGGTAACCTCCATCCTATTTCACTCTTCTTCCTTTGTGTGCCTCTTTTATTCTTCCATTACCTCTTTGCTTACCTAAATTCAATCTAAAACATAGCGTATATAGCATCAAAAAAATTCCATATTTGATTAATATTATCCACAACATATCGAAAAGACAAATACCACACTTACTGTGTCATCAACCAAAAATAATTTACTTACATATTCAAAGAGTTCAATAATGGAGAAACATCCATGCAGTGCTCTACACATGTCCTTGAAGGTTCAAGAAATACTTATCCTCTATTGGTCCAAACTTTAAATCACTTTCCATGCATGAAAATAATTGCAACCATACACAATTTCCCACCCAATAGATTTTGTCAAACTAGTTTACTATCTTAACATAGGGTCAAGGAAAAGCGGGCCAAAATAGGAATCCAAGTGTCTTAAAATCCTTCAAGACCATAGTGGTGAGGATTGAATTTCTTTCTTTAGTGGTATCTTTCTATAGATTAATTAGTTGGGGTAAATGTTTCAAATTTTGTGGATATTTAGGAGACACAAATAAAATACAAATGTAATCATTCCATATAAATGTATTAGGACCTTTTCCTAATTAAAAAATATATATAAAGATTACATCCCTAAATATTGCATTCATAATAGGATAAATTTTTGCAATATTGAGACTATATTCATAATAGATTTATAGTGATGAATAAAGAAATATTTAAGATTATCAAAAAATTGATGTTTTCTTTCTCCCAACCGTCATTGGATATTGGGTGATCTTTGAGGCATTATGTCAAATAGTTCATGTGCCTTATCTAAGCTTACATATTTTGCATGCATGTGTACCTGGGCAGTTGCACTACAACATTTATACTCACTAATCACATTTGGTTGGAAGTTTCTAAATCCATTTCAAACACATCTTGTGCATATCCTGCAATCTATGCTAACAGTGATTATCTTTAATGGCTTCATTGTGTGCATAATTGATTGGCTCTTCACTCCTAAGACCTTCAAAAGTCTTTAATGGCTTCATTGAGTCCTTTTGTCTTCCAAATTCACCTGCACCAACTTGAATTCTCCTTCAATGCTTGATTGCATGTTCACTTGGAATTGAATTGATTTTATAACTAAGAGATCACTTGATTTTATATGTCTTGGAAGCATTTTATCCCGATGGCTTTAAATTAAAGTACTTTCTCTTCTATCTGGTATTGGTAGAGCAGATCCTTTTATGATATGTAAGTTGAGAATATTTTATGAAAGGTCCCTAAATGAATACACTTTAAACCAATTTTAATATACCTTGAAGTGTGCAATATGGAAGGTTTGTATTCTTAATCTCCTGCCCATTTCTTAATTTAAAAGATGATATCTTTATTAAATATCTTTATTAACTTGATTTCTCCTTCAATTCTTGATGAATGCTTGATTGCACGTTCACTTGGAATTGAATTGATTTTATAATTAAGAGATCACTTGAATTGTAGGTAAACCCCTTCAAATGACAGGGTAGACTTCCTTTTATACCTAATATATGTCTTGAAAGCATTTTATTGTGATAGCTTTAAATTAAAGTACTTTCTCTTCTATCTGGTATTGGTGGAGCAGAGGTTGCATTGCATTGTCCTAGGATACATATTTCTGCAGATAGAACACAAGTTAAATGTATCCCAGGTCGATGCAAAGCAACCTCTACTCTAGAGATCACCAAAAAATAGAGAAAGAACTTTAATTTAATGCCATCAGGATAAAAGTCTTTAATCAAGACAGATAAAATTTGAGTTTGATTATCATCATTTACTTTGCCAAATTCTTCACACGTAACTCCTGAATCAATTTCCTACTCACAAGAATTTTATTATGTCTCAAATATAGGGAAACAGAAGGCTTCAAATAGTAAACTTGAACATGCAACTAAATCCATTGACTAACCAGAAGAACAAAATTAAGAAACGGTTTGATCATCTGAGAGATGTTGTAGACTTGCAACTCACTAGCTAAGTTTTTGTGGGTAAGAATTTTTTTTGTTTTGGTTATGGTTGTGGTGTTTATAGGGAGACATTTACAAATTTATATCTATTTTCACTATTTAATGGTTTATGGGTTTGTAATGGTAATTTAATGTTCTTTCATATTTTTGTATATATTCTTTATAATAGCCTATTATATTGATTTGTTCTATTATGCATAATGGTGTGGGTTAGACAGCTTTGCCGTCGGTGCATGAAAGCATTGAACAAATTCTACTTTTAAAAATTACATGAAACATTTTTAATTTATTTGATTCAGTGTTATTTGCAAAAAATGATTATCAATGATGTTTCCTTTCTCCAAGAATTGTCTAGGACCTTTCTGTCAGATAATATGTAACATTGAATGACTAAATCTTTTCATTACAAATGCTTATTTTATTTAATTATTATTTGAGCGTGAATTAAAATTTATAGCTGTACGGAAGCAGAACATACAAGTTCAAGAGTCATGTGCAAGAAAATTTCCTAAAAGAAAGCAAGCAGACATTATCTTGAATGACATGGAAACAAGCTCATCAGCTGCCTAGAAGAGAGCAATTGGAGAATAGCAGAGGAAAGTGTTTAAGGGTGATAAATAGATAGATAGTATGCAATACAAACAAACAATGTCTGGAGTGTCTGATGTGACGTCTCTAATTTATGTTCGGAGGGTCTAACTGGTTTTGGAGTTCCTGTGAAACCTATTGGGCCACGCTTGGAGGAAATCACTGTGTTCATGCAAGGAGCACCTTTTTTCTATTATGAGAATGATACTTTTGCACCTAGGGATATTTGGAAGTCAATATCCAAAAATTTCTATAGTGTGGAACAAGAGTTGGCGGACTCGAAGTATAATTGTCAGCTTTCAAAAGACCAAGAGGTTATGTACACAATCTCCCAATAGAAGAGCGATTTCAAGAATTACCTCTCCCCCCCATGACTATTCAGGAAGCACTTCCTCAAATAGAGGACTATTGGCCTCCATGGGATCAAAGAAAAAAATTAAAGCATAGACTCTAGACGATGTGGTGGTATCCTCCGTGAAGAACTCTACACTATAATTGAAAATTCATGAGGGAAACTGCAAGATGGTGAAGAGAAATACAATCTTGAAAAGTGGGAAGAATGGATCTTGGTTTGGGTGGGGCCAAGTCAGGTGGCTCCTCTAGAGGTTGATGAGATAGAAATCATATTAGGATTTGAAAAAGATCACACTCGTGGAACTTCATGAGCAAGTGATCGATTGCGGTGTTTGGGTAATACATTCCAAATAGATACAGTTGCATTCCAAATGGGTAATGTCTTGATGGCATGCAACTGTATCTATTTGGAATGCAACTATATCTATTTGGAATGCATTACCCAAACACCGCAATCGATCACTCGCACACGAAGTTCCACGAGTGTGATCTTTTTCAAATCCTAATATGATTTCTATCTCGTCAACCTCTAGAGGAGCCACCTGACTTGGCCCCACCCAAACCAAGATCCATTCTTCCCACTTTTCAAGATTGTATTTCTCTTCACTATCTTGCAGTTTCCCTCGTGAATTTTTAATTATAGTGCAGAGTTCTTCATGGAGGACACCACCACATCGTCTAGATTCTATGCTTTAATTTTTTTCTTTGATCCTATGGAGGCCAATAGTCCTTTGTTTGAGGAAGTGCTTCCTGAATAGTCATGGGGGGGAGAGGTAATTCTTGTGGTCGCTCTTCTATTGGGAGATTGTGTACATAACCTCTTGGTCTTCTGAAAGCTAACAATTATACTTTGAGTCCGCCAACTCTTGTTCCACACTATAGAAATTTTTGGATATTGACTTCCAAATATCCCTAGGTGCAAAAGTATCATTCTCATAATAGAAAAAAGGTGCTCCTTGCATGAACACATTGATTTCCTCCAAGCATGGCCCAATAGGTTTCACAGGAACTCCAAAACCAGTTAGACCCTTCAGACATAAATTAGAGATGTCACATTAGACACTCCAGACATTGTTTGTTTGTATTGCATACTATCTATCTATTTATCACCCTTAAACACTTTCCTCTGCCATTCTCCAATTGCTCTCTTCTAGGCAGCAGATGAGCTTGTTTCCATGTCATTCAAGATAATGCCTGCTTGCTTTCTTTTAGGAAATTTGCATGCAAGAGACTCTTCAACTTGTATGTTCTGCTTTCGTACACATATTTTTAATTCATGCTGAGATAATACTTAAATTAAATAAGCAATTGTAAAGAAAAGATTTAGTCATTCGATGTTACATATTATCTGACGGAAAGGTCCTAGACAATTCTTGGAGAAAGGAAACATCATTGATAATCATTTTTTCCAAATAACACTGAATCAAATAAATTAAAAATGTTTCATGTAATTTTTAAAAGTAGAACTCGTTCAATGCTTTCATGCACCGACGACAAAGCCGTTCGACCCACATCATCTCTCGTCGTCGGAATTTCGACGACCACTAATGAAACACCCGACAAGGATGCTGTGCATCCGACGACACTTCTTTGTCGGAATTTTATACTTTTGTGTCAGAATTTCGACGACAGCCCGAGATGGCGACGGTATTCGTTCGCGGATTGAGCATGCATGGTGGTCGTCGGAAAGGTTGGGGTAATGTCGAAATTGCGACGACCACAAGGATAGTCGGAACTTCCGACCCAAAGTTTTCGACGACCGTTTTTGTCAATAGTGCGACGAAATGTGGTTGGAAATCTGACGATTGGCCGTCGAAATCTTAACCCAAATGTACTAGTGAATTATGCACCATTTTGAGTTGGTAGTGCCAAATGAAAAGTGTGCCTTACTTCTTAAATGAATAAGTTTTTATTTTTGTTGGTGTAAATTATGTCTCATAATTACACTTAAGTTGACTTAGGATAATGCATCTCGTAGTAGTTTGCATATGAGACACATAGGGAAGTGTGCATCTAGGGAACATGCTTGTAGGAAGGCCAAATGAATAGCACATAATAGAGAAATAATGTTTTTTTTTAATAAAGTTTTTTAAATTAATCGAAAATCTTCTTTTTTTCTTTATTAAGTTTTTTAATGGGCAATAATGGTTTTTATTAAGATGTTTTAAATCTTTTAAGAATAAAATTTTTCATTAAATAAGCAAAATTGGGAACACATTTTTTTCATCCACCTTCATACTTGTCTTGTAGAGTTCTCCAAAAGACAACCAAGGGGTGTGCAGTTGCTCCTACATTTTTCTTGGCAACATACCAATCAGAGGCATCTTCATCTAAAATCTTCTACAAGGCATCTTTTTAGTGACATCATCTTCATGTTCCAAATTTGCATCATCATGTTATATTCTCTACCATGAGCTATCTTGTAATGCGCTAATATAAAGTGCCACACTTCTTTGTACTTTTTTTTTGATGACATATTTTATGTAATCCTCTTGTACTTTGTAGATTAGGAAATATCTTGTGAGACTTGATGCATGGCTCCAATTGAGACTTAGATCGTACCAATTTGTGCATTGCTCCGGTGAGACTTAGATTGTACCAATCTGCCATTGATGGGTATCCAACTAATGCTCAAAGCAAGTTGTCTCCATGCCTAATCTTCATTTTGTTGCAGCGAGTGATTCATCGGTCATTCTTCATCGACATGGGTACTTGGTTTTGTCACAATTTGACATTCTTGGTGCAACATTGACTCTCTTTCTTCCTAATGGGGAGGAATTTTGGTCAACATCATTGGCCCATCTTTGTAAGAGATTCTACATTGAGGGGGGCTTCATGATCTCTCTTCTCTCTTATGGGGGGGCTTTTTCCTCACATGAGGTTTTGTTCTTCATTGAGAGCATTTTGTATGTTCATCTCTCTTTTGCGGGGAATCTTTTTCCCACTAGGTTTTTCTCTCTTTCTTCGTTTGTGAGAGATTGCATTGAATTTGTACATGGGTACCTAACATGGGCTAGTAGTCGAGACCCATCTTGCATTGTTAGCTTGAGTCTACATTCCACTAAGTTGCACTTAAGGGGGGTGTTGGTGTAAATTATGCCTCATAATTACACTTTACTTAGTTGAATTATGATATTGCATCTTATAGTAGTTTGCATATGGGACACTTAGGGAAGTGTGTATCTAGGGAACATGCTTGTAGGAGAAATTCTACCTTTTGTGACCTTCTCTTGTTATCTCATTCCACCTTCACTGGGTGCTCCACTTCTTGTGGAATATTTTATTATTTCTCCTACCTACCTCTGTATCTCATTGAGCCACATGCCATGATTGTGTTCTCTCATAGCATTGCCTTTATAAGAAGGCTCATTTACATTGTAATACAATTGATCATCTTATTGCATTATTGATAGGAATATAGTTTATTCTTATCACATATTATTTCTCTCTTGTTCTTGTGCTTTCAATTGGACTCTATATCTTGGCTTGCTATAGGCAAATTCTCACAATTGTCAATGCCAAGTCAAGATTTTTAAAACATAATTCAATAAATCATATCTATTTCTTATCACTAGATGGCCTATTTTAAGGAGAAAGTGGATTTAAAGAAAGAAAGAGCCTATTTTAGGCCATTTTAGGGTTATTTTAAAATAGAGAATTATTGAGATTATTTTATTATTATTTGATTCCTAAAGTTGTATTTCATTAGTTTATAAGCAAGTTCCTTAATCATATAATCTATAATAAGGGTTGATGTCAAACTTACATAGCAAAAGATAGCATTCAAGTTGTGAATTTAAGTATTTGTGTTTTATTTAATGAATGAATGTAAGGTTAGTTGATGTGAACTCTATGCAACAGAAATTGATGTTCACTTGAAGTTATTGTTTTACGTGTATAGAATCTCATCAAGTGGATTGAATTGAATTGAATAACTTTGTCAAACTTTGTATTGATGTTCATTATTCATTAAGTGATAACTTAGTGTGTCACTTACTATTAGAGTAAAAGGTTAATTTCACTTAATTGGTTTAATTAAGTCACCTTTTATTCCTTCTTAAGATTCTCTTAGCTATGCATTGTATGTATTCTAATTATTAAATACATTCTCATTTAGGGTTGCACACCTTTTAGGGTTGCACAATCTCCTTTTATAAGGATTGTATTGTATTTCTTTTTTAATTTTCCCTCTCTAAATAATAATTTCCTTCTTCAGAGCCATTGTTGGTTTTTTGTCTCCATTCTTCTCTTGTGATAGGTTTTCTTGCATATAGGTGATCTTGGGTTGTGAGAAATTGGATTTTCAACTTTTTTATGGTATCAGAGATCAAGTCTATTGCAACTTGTTCTTGATTTGTTGAAGAATATTTTGGAGCTTTGAGGGTTTCAAATTTAAGAGTTTTTTCTATTGGATCTTGGGGTAGCCTTTTTCTAGGCATTTTGGGCTCAAATAGACCACAAGGTTGTACTCAGAGCGCCCAAAAACCCCCATTTCCATATATAATTTGTCCAATTTGGACAAAGTTGGCTTCTGGGGCAAATTATTTTTGCTCAAGGCCGTACAACTCTACACGTGGATCAAGGCAAAAAAAATTTAAAAAAGAAAAGTTTTTTTTTGCAGTTTAACGTCTTGCAGGCCAACATGGCTTACAAGTCACTTGCACACTGACAGACAGTTCTACATTGCTGCCGCAACAATTACATTGGTCGTTGTGGTCAGCAATTGCCTTTATTGTCGGTGACGGTTAGGGTAGCCACTAGCGGCTTTCGCTACTGCCTAGCGGTTACTGTCACCGCCGTGCCAACCACCTCCTTCGCCGCTGGTGCACCACCTAGATCCACTGCCTCTGCTCAGCCTGAGCGGCACCACCGCTGGTGCACCACCTAGATCTGCTACCTCTGCTCAGTCTGAGTGCCACCACCGCCAGCAGTGCTGCCCACTGGCCATCAAAGCTCCACCAGTTCTCCTCTTGCTTGGTCTTTTGATAAGGGGGTGGTTTTTTGGTCATAACTTGGGAAAATGGAGGCCTTTTTTGACGTATCATATATCATTGGAAATCTCTTTACGAGCACTACCCAAATTTGGAGGTGAGGTTTGAAGATTTTGTCATTTTGTACCTATTTTTTGTCTTTAAAGTCAAAGATCTTTTTTGCATTCTGGGAGCCATAACTTGGGAAAACAAACTCCTTTTTCAGAAAACGAATAGGCATCAGAAAGGTCTTGGAGAGCCCTTTGCAGATTTGAGGTTCCTTGTTCCAAAATTTTTACCAGGTACACAAGATATTGTCCGAAACATTTTTTTTTGCTCTTTCTTTTCTTTCTGGCTCTTAGATTGTACTGGGGTTTGGTTTTTCATCTTGTGGGGGGTGTTATTTTCTACTTTTTGTAATTTACTTGAGAAAATCAGAAAACCTAAAAATAAAATTAAAAACTCCTTCTATATCCTCTGTCTAGTTTGAAATATCACTTAATTTTAAAAAAAGAGAGCAAGTATAGGTACACATGGCAGATTCTTCAGTTGAGCTTCTTACATCATAGAACTGTCACCTTTGGAAAGATCATATGATGAGGCTTCTCAGATCAAGAGGGTTGTGGTCCTATTTGGATGAGGCTCAGCCTTTGTTGCAACGTCCTTTTGAGATTCTTCAACACAGGAATAAGATCGATGAGGCTATGGGTGTCATCTCCTTACATGTTTCAGACAACTTGCTTTTTCACCTTGATGGTTTGCTCACTCCTTGGGCTATGTGGTCCAAGTTTGCTGATATTTTTGGTACCATCAATGAGTTTAGAGCATTATAGATTGAGACGAAACTCTCTTCTTTGTTACTTGAGTCCTTTCCTCACATTGAGGACTTTCTGAATAAGTTTAAAACCACTAGATCTATCCTCCACAGTTGTGGTAAAAATAAGACAAACACAAAGTGTATCTACCTGATTCTCTCTAAGCTCCGAGGTCCCTATTAGATATTTGCTTCTACATTTTATTCTACTATGGATGCCTTGGGTGCACGTTTCACCATGCCTTCATTTGATGTGTTTGTGATCGCTTGACTCGTGAGAAGGCTCACCTATCTCAGTTGGAATTTGTCATAGGATCAAAGAACAAAGCATTGGTTGTACATACATCTAAAGAGAACAAGAAGTAGAAATCGAAGCCTAAGAAGGATTCATCTAGCAGTAAGAGTCCCTCCAAGCCACCACCTAAGTCTAATTCTAAACTGAAGTCCTATCCCAAACAGGAGAAATCTTCTAAGTTTGGTGATCTTATATCATTTCGGACTCCATCTTTTTCAGGGGCCAAGTATGTGTTCATATTCATTGACGACTTCTCTAGATGTACATGGGTGTACTTTCTTAAGTACAAGTCTAATGTATTTGATTCATTTCGAGTCTTTAAGACTTTTGTAGAGAAGAAGTTTGGTATTTCTATCCGGAGGATATGCACAGATAATGGGAGAGAGTATGTGAATCAGGCTTTTACAGATTTTTGCACAGAGCATGGTTTGCAGCATCAGCTATCAGTTCCTCACACTCCTCAGCAAAATGGTGTTGCTAAGAGAAAGAATATAACACTACGGGAGATGGACAATTGTATTCTTCAGTCATGTTCTATGCAGCTTGCTTTTTGGGCCGAGGCAATTAATTGTGCCACTTATATTCAAAATCGGATGCCTCATAAGGCATTGCAATAGATGACCCCCGAGGAGGCTTGGTCCCATATCAAGCCTAATATTTCATCATTTTGAGTTTTTGGTAGTGAGGCTTGGGGATTTATGCCAGATGATCATAGGAAAGCCATGGAGAGGAAGAGCCAACCACTTATATTTGTGGCTACTGTGAGGATGTTAAGGCGTACAAGTTGTTTGATCTCGATTCCAAAGAGGTCCTATTTAGGAGGGATATCTAGTTTGATGAGCGCCTTCCTCAAATGGATTCTCCATCACCAGATTTCCCTCACTTCCTTCTCCTCACTCTTCATCTTTTGAGGATTCCTTATTCCTAGAGGATGATGTAGATGATGGTCTTCCATCTCCACCACCACCACCACCACCCGTAGCTTAGCCTTTGCCCAAGTGGGCCAGGTTTATAGTTGATGCAGTTGGTTCTATGGCAGGTGATCCTTCAGATTCTCGTCATACTCGTGCACATACATCTGGTTCTAATCTTCTGAGTAATGCCATTTTGGACAATCCTCATAAATTTTCAGAGGTGATAGGTCACCCAGAGTGGGATAGAGCCATGGATGAGGAGTATTCTTCTTTGATGAAGAATCATACTTGGGATCTTTGTATTCGTCCGAAAGGGAGAAAGTTGGTTTGATGGTGGGTGTACCATAACAAGTATGCTATAGATGGTTCTATTAATAAGTATAAGGCTTGTCTTATTGCAAAAGGGGTTTTCTCAGGTGGAGGGTATTTATTACTCTGAGACCTTTGCTCCTGTCGCCAAGATGAATTCTATTCACTTTGTACTTTCTCTTGCAGCTTAATAGGGATGGATAATTTTTCAAATGGATGTGAAGAGTGCCTTCTTGCATGGAGACCTTCATGAGGAGATCTATATGGAGCAACCTCTGGTATTTGTGCATAATTCTTCTTTGGTTTGTAGACTTCGGTGTTCATTATATGGTCTCAAACAGGCCCCTCGGGCTTGATATGAGAAGATGAACTCTTTCTTGCTTTCCACACTCTTCACACGTTGTCATTCTGATCCCACAGTTTATATTCAATGTCAGGGGGATGATATATTTATTCTTGTGCTATATGTTGATGATCTCATCATTATAGGTAGCTCGTCCTCCTTGATTCAGGATATTCGGAGATCTTTGATGGAGCAATTTGACATGACAGATCTTGGACTTCTGCACTATTTTTTGGGCCTACATGTTATTTAGTCTTCTGATGGGATTTCCATACTTCAACATAAGTATGCTCTTGATATGATTCACATATTTGACATGCTTTCTTGTAAGCATGCACCCACACAATTTCAGCCAGGTGTTGTTTTGTCTGCCACTTGTTCTACACCTTCCGTGGATTCTACCTTATATAGGCAGTTGGTTGGCAATTTGTTGTACCTGACACATACATGCCTGGATCTTTCCTTTACAGTTGGCCTTGTCTCTAGGTTCTCACATGATCCTCATGAGAGCCATTGATGAGCTTGCAAACATATTTTGAGGTACATTCAGGATACTACACAGTTTGATATTCACTATACTTCAGGATCCCCTCACATTGTTGGCTTCACTGATTTAGATTGGGTTGGTGATGCTCATGATCGAAAGTCTACTTTTGGCTTTGTTTTTTGCCTTGGTTCTGGCCCTATCACATGGTCTTGCAAGAAGCAGTCTACTATTGCATTATCATCTCCAGAGGTTGAGTACCGAGCAACTATGTTAGCTAGTCAAGAGGTTTTATGGCTTCGATAGTTGATGACTGAGTTTGGATTCCCTCCTAATAGTCTCACTAGTCTTTGATGCAATAATCAGAGTGCCATTCACATTTCTCGTAACTCAGTGGAGCATCAAAGGACTAAACACATTGAGGTCCTCATGCACTTCATCAGACAGTTGATTTAGGATGACTTTCTCATCTTGGATTACATACCTATAGAGGAACAGGTTGCTGACATCTTCACTAAACCTTTCGCATCTCCGTGCTATCTTCAGTTGCGCTCTATGCTTGGGGTGAAGGAAGTTGTCCTTGGGGGGTCTCATTGAGGCCTTCCTTCCTTCATGTTTTTTTAAGCATGTTTTTTCCATCTTTTTTTTGGAGTAAAGCTTTTCCCACGCGGTTTTCTATATTTGTCTGGTTTATAGAGATTTGGTTGTGATTGGGTACCTCATCAGGATTTGTTGCCAGGACCCAAATTTTGCTTTCATCATCTAGTTGCATTTTATTTCATGCATTTAATTTGTAGCTTCTCCCTAAGCTCATCTTAAGGAGGGGTGTTAGACTAAAAGGTTAATTTCACTTAATTGTTTTTTATTAAGTCACCTTTAATTCCTTCTTAAGATTCTCTTAATTATGCATTGTATGTATTTAATAATTATTCTAATTATTAAATACATTCTCATTTAGGGTTGAACAATCTCCTTTTATAAGGATTGTATTGTATTTCTTTTTTAATTTTCCCTCTCTAAATGATAATTTCCTTCTTTAGAGCTATTGTTGGTTTTTTGTCTCCATTCTTCTCTTATGACAAGTTTTCTTGCATACAAGTGATCTTAGGTTGTGAGAAGTTGGATTTCTCAACTTTTTCACTTACCAATTTATTTGTTTGTGTTGCATGGTAATTTATTTAATCAATTCTTATGAATGTTGACTTAGTAGTCCCTAATTTAGCCAATAGTCAATATTCCTTAGTGTTATCCCATAAAACATTTATTCACAACTAAATACTAGTTTCTATTTTAGCCAATAGAAAGTTGTTCTCATTTCTACTTGAATTGTTTATTGTTCTTAAATCTAAAAATATCATCACAAGCCTTGATTTTTGATAGTTTAGTGGTTACATCCAAGGCAATCAACTAGATTTATATTTATGAAAAACCCTTATATGAAATTTTGTATAATGTGGATACATGAATTTTTTTATTATGTGGATAGTTGTAAGTTTTGTCAATAGCTTTAGTTAGGTCTCGAAGAGCTTCACCTTACAATTTGATAAATAGTTTAAACATATAAACTATTCCATTTCTTGTCTAAAAAAATAAAATTAAAATATTAATACTTTTTGATGACTTTATTGGTGACGAGATACAACAAGTGAGAATGAAAGCAAAAAATCTTATCACTTTCAATTGAATACTTTTCATTGTGGCTGATGAGGCATACATCGAATCATAGAAGAAGGAAATACTTCATAATCCTACACTTTAGATGCCTCTCAAGCACAAACAAGTGAAATTTCATATTTTTTGATGATTTGGGAACTTAATGGCATTTTTGTAGATAATCCAAATATAAATAAAGAACCATTTTAGGCAATGGGAGAATCCAAATCCAAATAAGGAACCACTTTAGGCAATGTATGACAACACCCATTACCATGATGACAATGATCTAATATTATAGTAAAGATCAAGGTTCCTTATTAGTCAACCCAATCACACAACCAAAAAAACTATCAATTACCAATAATGTTCATGGAATAGAATCAAATTCATTTTTAAAAAAATTATTATTGGCAACATTTAGTAGTGTAAGAAAATATGTTCTAGTTACAAGCCTTCAACCTTCTTCTTTTGTTATGATTTTTTTCTCAAAAATTCCCCTACCTAAAACACATTAAGTTTCCATTTTTTATACTTCCATGTATAGTAGTTCAACTATTGGTAAGGAAGTTCACCATTGTCCCAAATAGTCCAATACACATTTACCACATGTCAACATGTAACTAGCTTTTCCAAGTGTTTGCATAATCTACTTTTTCTATCTTATTTTGCAACTTTTGTTGAGGGTTTTGGCTTCATAAAGAACCAATAATGATCAAAGGTTCCTATCTCATTAGGAACTCCTAAATGTTTGTTCATCATAGCCTTTGTTGGGGGTTCCAACCTTATTAGGAACCAAGCCCTTATCAAAAGTTCCTACTTTCTTAGAAACTTTCAAACTCATGAACACTTCGCAAAAAAAAGTATTTGGTTGTGTTGGGTGATGGTATGGAACTAGAACTATCAAGCTTTCGATGGTTCTCAAAACTCCTAAAAGGTCCAACTTGTTAAGATTTACAAAAAAAACTATTTCTTTGAGATTTGTCATTGATTTCACTAGGAACTCGAACTATTAGGGGTTTTGATGGTTCTTGGAACTCCTAAAAGCTTCGAGTTGTAAAGATTCATAGAAAACTAAGCTTTGAGATTTGTCGGTAATTCCATTAGGAGCTAGAATCGTCAATGGTTTCAATGGTTGCTAAACCTCTTAAGAGCCACAACTTGTTCCTGATATTGACCAAATCTCAAATTTGTCCTAACTAAGCCAAGTTTTCTACAATTATCACCAAATTTGAACCCTATGCAACTGCTCTTTAACAAGACGAATTTCTCACATGACCAAGATTAAACCTAAAAAAATGTCTCCCAAAATAATTCATTAAAAACCATATGTTGCACAACAAAAATAAGGCAAAGACTAAAGAAAAGAAAGAAATATTTTGGGTGATACATGGTTGCTTGTAAACATGGATGTAGTTCCATCACGAATGCCATGCAAGTGAAATGTTTTGTAAATTTGTAATTTATAAATATTTTGGCAAGTCTACAACTCGTTAGCCCTATTTTTAAACTCAAAAAATTTAAATTTTTGCATTCAAATCCTTGTCATGTACCTCCTGGTCAAATGTATCCCCAATCATCTACAAATCCTAATATCTTGTCATTTTAAATCAGAACTTCCATCATTTCAATCAAAACCTTTAGAAAGCAATGATGAAACTTGTCAAAATAAAAAAAAATGATTAAATTGAAAATATATAAAAGTTGGTTTGAAACCCTTTTATAAGGTTTTTTTTTAATATGATTTGAACCAATGTGACAAGTTTTCAAACTAAAGCACCTTTGGGTTGATGAGATTGTAAAACTTCAATTTCTTGTCAATTAAGTTGTAGAAACAATTAAATAAAAGGTTTTACTCAATCGAAAGAGAATTAGATTTATATATTTTGTTTGCAATGGTATTTATCAACCATTTGAAAAAGTTTCATGAAAAAATATTCATCCAGTCAAAAGTCATGCATGTTTTTGCTTTACCAAGTCAAGTAAAAAATGAAAGGCTTATCAACATTGTCTCCTTGGTTCATTATTTCTCACCAAAAGGCCACTAGGGAGATGATATCATATTCACTACTTAACTTTCACTTCAACACCAAACAAAACTCAAGCTAAACATTGCCACTTAAATCGAAATGGTTAATAAATTAAGAAAGGGAATAATTCCATTTTTTGTCAAAGCAAGCAATAGAGTATGTTATATGCATTTTCAGCCATCTTATGCAAATTGAAAAATTTGTTTAGAATGCCAATCCAATAACAAAGCAAGTGTTATGGGTTCTCTCTCTCTCTCTCTGACTTTAGCAAACTTCTCTCAAACTTCAATGGACTTAGTAATCGGGGTCAATTACATGTTTTGCATTCTCAAGTACCAAATCTTTTTATACACAAGAAAAACTAGGATGCAGGAGATGCATCAATCCAATATGCTTATTGAAAACTTTACACTATGGATTGATGAAATGTTGACTACTCTGCAGAGGGACCAACTTAGATGAGATTTGAAGAGATATTGAAAACAACAACATCAAATTTGATGATCGACGATGCATATGCACCTTTGGCATTGTTGTCAAAGGGGGAGAAGAAATATATTAGCCTAAGGAGGAAAAGATGTGTAACAGAAAGGGGGAGAAGAAATGAAGATTTAGTTCCAAGTGGAGAAGAGAAGAACTAGAAAAAGAGTGAAGTGTAGCAGAGAAGTTCCATAACTGAGCAACATGATTTTAGTTGAATATGTTGGTGTTGTTTGCCCTCTCGGGTGAATAACTTAAGGCATAAAGAACATAATGCAGAATAATGCCGTAAATATCAGACAAAGTATATCAGATGTTCTATTCATAATCATTGTATATTACAAGTTACATTCTAAAGTATATAAGGGTACCGAGGGGGTGCGAGCGCCAACCGTCGCATCGCACTACCACCCCTTGGTTGCTGACTAACCAAAACAATTACACAATTAACTAATCTTATTCCCGTGTACAATAATGCCGCCAACATCATCCCCCCCAAAAAGAAAAGTCATCTCCAGGCAACTTACAAAAATGGAGATAATGCAACCTATACAATATACATATCTGAAAAACTAGGGAGGGGGCTGAGAAAGCGTCCCTGAAGCAGAAGGGTGAGATGCTGGTGTCCGGGCTGCCAAGCGGGTGCAGAGCTCATACACCTGCTGAGTGCGTCCAGTCACATCCCGCTCCGCCACCAATACTTTCTCTAAAGCTGTCTTCACCATGTGTGCGGCTTCCAACAACTCCTTCTCTTTTGTATCCACTGCCTCTGTCGTGCAGACCAATTGAGTCTGCTCGACTACCAGACGAGTCTCTATCTCGGCCTTCACTACCTGGGTCTCAACCGTCTCTGTGCGGGCCATCTCTAGCTGTGCCAACAACTACGCCCTCTCGGCTGCCCATGAGGCCTGCTGACTAGCCACCTCCTTCTCCAACGCTACTTGGGCAGCCTCCCTAACTGTAGACTTTTGCTGTGTATGCCTCAATGTATAATAGGCATCCCGGTAGACCTGCTCGATCTCACGGACAACTGCCATCACTCGACTCTCCACAATGGGCTGACGCAGCCTCCAAGCCTGGACCATCTCCTCTATCTCCGTAGTCGGCCACCCTTGAGACTCAAAGCAGGTAGCAAAGGCTGTCGGGCAACCCACCCGCATAAATTGTAAGACCTGCTCTAGCTCCACCACCACCTACTGCAATGCTTGTGTCTGAGCAGCGGCCACCACCCGCCTACCCCTCGTTACCATAGCAGCCATGTCAGCTAGATAGGTCTCAACATCCTCCCCCGTCTGCGTTGAGGGTTGTGAAGTCCCTGGTGGAACGGCCACGACTGTATCCTGCTGTGAAGGTACCACCTCGGCCACCGAAGGTGCACCATCTCCTGGTGCTTGCCCAGCAGAGGTGACCTCCCCCGCCTCGTTCCCAACTGTGAGTCCATGTGCCTCCCCTGATGAGTCATCTAAGTCGACTACCTCCGCTCTAGTCTCTCGACATAGTGAGAATACAACCGCTCCCTCCGAATATGCCAGTGTCATCTGAAACCGCTGTGTGAGCCAGCTCTGCGTAGCCTCGAGGTCAGCATGCATCTCCGTGACTGGGGGATAGTTTGCTATCGTCGGCTCCTCCAACAAGGAAGCATAAACAGTCACCATTGCGTCACTACCCACGACGTCCAACCGTACGTGAGGATCGGTATCCACTCCCTCCACCTCCGTCAGCCCCTGCTCCACAACGACCACTACCCGATGCGGCAACTCCTCCGTCCCTGACTCTGCGATATCCTTGGTAAGTGCTGCCATGGTTAGGCCCGGTGATGCTCCCTAGTGCTCGTGCTGGAGGGGACCAAGTGTAACAGGTGTATGGCTCTGCCCGAAGGTCGGAATACAGGTGTCGCCCACTCCAGATGCTGGCACAGGTGTGCCCATCGGTAACAAGGGTGGGGCAAACAAGACTCGTACAGGCTCCTCCATTGCCTGGCTGCTATCGTCCTCCTCATCTTCCACCTCTGAATCCTCCGTGCTGCTAGAATCCCTCCCGCTGTCAGGCTCCCTTGAGGTCGAGGCCCTATCTACCACCCGTTTCTGCTTCGCAGAGGAGTGCCCAATGTCCAAGTGCCTCCAATACATTATTGGAGGCTCGCCTGCTGTCAACGGTCCTTGCGGCCGTACCTCCAACTCATCCTTTGGCACTGCTTCCCGCGTGGCCTCCAGGAATAACCCTATAGTGTAGTGAGACATATAGAATGTGTGATGTTGGAGCGTCAAAAACTCATACATACGCTCTGCCAATAACACGACCCAATCATACATGATGCCATTCATCAGCCCATTCATCAACATAATCTGAGGGAGGGCAATGTCTGACGCCCTACCTGACCCTGTCAATCTACTCTTAATGACATCCATAATGCATCTCCAGTGGCCCTCCGCAACAAAATTCTTACGGATTTCGTGACCCTTTGTGGCTCTAGCCACGTTGTCCAACTCTGTTGTCGTCATGTTCCGGGAGATTAATTTAATCCACCGCTCCTTCTCCTCCCGTGTCATCTTTTTGGCCTTCAAGTCTATTTTCTTGCCCTGGCTGCCTGGAATGCCGAATACCCTCATGAAATCCCCTGCTTTGAAGGATATAGTAACATCCCTCCGGAGGTATTCAAACGTGTTGGTGCATGTGTGCCTGTCGAAGGTGTCCACCATGAAGCGTAGGGTACCTTTGTACTCCCAGATAGGGAACACGGGCATCCGAACAACCCACTCTACTTGTGCCTTATGGAGGTTTTGCTTTACCAGGTCATTATCGGGGGTGTCCTGCCACCATTTCCGGCATTCCAATCCATTTAGGCCTTCAAAAGTAACATTCTGTGGCGTCACTATGTTTTTTGCACTTATGGCAGCCTGTGGTGCCTTCTATTTTTGTTTTTGTCAGGCGCTGGCATCCATGGTGCTTCCTGTAACACGTACTCCTGATTCTAAAACCCTGATATTGCTATCCCTATCCCTCTAGCTGCTACTGAAAGAAGCATGCAACTGTTTCTTCCAACTTCTTTTTCCTGCTGAATCCATCAATCTCTGTATAATTGATTTCCTGTAAAAAAATCGTACCGTCTTAGGCACCTTCATAACGATCTTCTTTTTTGTGCGGCTGCTTGGTCTACCTGTGGTGGTCCTTTTGCCCTTACGTGGCTATGTGGTTTACTTTTGGCGTGGCTGCATGGGATTGTGCGGGCTTGGTCTCTTTTTTTTTTTTGTCTTTTCGACTGCTGTGCATAAACCTTGTTGTGCGTGTTGTGTGGTCGGGCTGTGCGACGTCTTCCTCTTCCTTTATCCCTTGCTGTGCGGTGTTGTGCCCTTGACGGTGTGCGGTGTTGTGCGGCATGTTCTCCTTTTTTTTTTTCCTATGTTTGCACAAAGGTTTAATGTCATGCGGGCGGTGTTTTAATGTTACACGACTGCTTGCAGTGACCACCTTCGGTGGCTTCCACCGCCGGTGGCCCCACCATCGGTGTGACCACCACACAGTGGCTTCACCTTCGATGGTCCCACCGTCGGTGGTTCCACCGCACGGTGATGCCACCTTCGGTGGTCCCACCATACGGTGGCCACTTTCTTTCTTTCTTTCTTTTTTTTTTTAATTTTAAAAAAAAAATTATTTATTTTATTTTATTTTATTTTATATTTTTATTTTATATTTTTTATTTTTTTTCATCATCAGACTGACTGACTGGAGGGTCCCGGTTCCCTCCGTTCGTGATAGACTTTTAATTTCGACCCGTTGACTGCGTTTGGTATCTCCTTCCTGTCCAACGTCCACAACTTAATCGCCCTGTTCGTATTGACCTTGCGTATCCGGAAGGGCCCTAACCATCGGACTTTGAATTTCCGAGGTTTAATTTCATTCTTCCCGTTGAATTTCAAAACTAGCTGTTCAGGAGAAAACTTCATTTGCCGGAGGTGCTTGTTGTGCCAAACCTTCCGTCTTTGCTGGGCTGTCTCTGTCACCTACTGAGCCATCATCCTTCATTCATCCAATTTGTTCAAGGCGTACAGTCTCTCCCTTAGGCTTTCCATGTCTCCAAGTCAATTATTGATGGCGATTCGGAGATTCGGCACCATGAATTCAACTGGCACCACGGCTTCTTGTCCATACATTAGCTGGAAGGGAGTCTGTCCAGTGGTTACCTTGTAAGTTGTTCGGTATGCCCAGAGTACTGACGGTAGGCGTTCCTCCCAGTCATCCTTCTCCACTCCGCAAGACTTATATATCACCAACATCATTATTTTATTGGTCGCCTCGGCCTGTTCGTTTGCCTGTGGATAGTAGGGGCTTGATAAGGAGTGGAAGATTTTAAACTCCGTTGTCAGCAATCCGATTATGTGATTTACAAAATGGCCTCCTCTGTCACTCGTCAGTTAGATTGGAATCCCATACCACGTAATGATGTGTTCATAGATTAATTTTGCTGTATTGACCGCCGAATTGTCGGGTAAGGCCCGTGCCTCCACCCACTTGGTCAAGTATTCTGTTGCCACTACAATGTATCTGCATCATCGAGCCCTACTTCGTTTTAATGGTCCGACGAAATCCAATCCCCATCTCTCAAACAGTTCCTAGGCATTCGATGGGTTGAGGGGCATAAAATCCCTTTTTAATGGCCGCCTGGCCCGTTGGCATGTATCACAGCTTGTTACCCACTCCCTGGTGTCATTATGTAGTGTCAGCCACCACAGTCCTACTAATAGAACTTTCCTCGCCATGGTGTCGGGCCCCATGTGTCCACCTGCAGGCCCTTCATGTGCTTCTTTCAAGACGCCCGAAATTTCCTCTTCTAGGACGCATCGCCGTAGGATTTGATCGGGCCCCATTTTATACAATAGGCCATTAATGAGTTGGAATGTCCTGCTCCTCAGTACCAGTTTCCTTCTTTCTCTTGGTGGCATCTCCCTCGGGAACTGTGATGTCGACAAATATTCCCCCACGCTTGCGTACCAAGCGAGGAGAACCACAATGTGAAATAAGTGAGCATCTGGAAAATCTTCGTTCACTCCTTCGGCTGGTTCTCCTGACTGAATTCTTGACAGCTGGTCGGCTATCACGTGGCTCTTCCCAGGTCTTACTATAATGTTGAATGTAAATTCCTGCAGCAGTAGCAGCCATTGGTTGATTCGTCCTTGGATAATTGGCTTGTTTACCAGATACATTAAAGCCTGGTGGTCCACATAAAATGTGAACGGGGTGGTGAACAAGTAATGTCAAAATTTTTGGATGGAGTACACCATCCCGAGGGCTTCCCTATCTGTGGTGCTATAATTTTTCTCTACCTTCGACAAGAGTCTGCTTGCAAAGTAGACTGGGTGATCTAGCCCGTGGTCGCCAACTTGCGCCAGTGTGGCCCCTATGGCAAAGTTGGATGCATCAACGTGTACGTGGAACTCTTTGTCCCAGTCAGGATATGTTAGGATTAGCGCACCCACCAACCGTGACTTCAGTTATTGGAAGGCCTCCTCTTGAGTCGTCCCCCATATATACCGTTCACCTTTCCTTGTCAGCTTGTCCAAAGGGCAGGATACTCGAGCAAAATTTTTGATAAATCGCCTGTAATACCCTATATGTCCTAGGAAGGATTTGACTCCTGTGACATCTGTGGGTGCCTCCATTTCTACTATCACCCGAATCTTGTCTGGGTCAGTCTTGAGTCCAGCCTTACACACTATGTGTCCTAACAGCTTCCCTTGAGGCACCATGAATTTGCATTTTTTGGGGTTGAGTGCTAGGCGAGCTCACCTGCATCTCTCCATGCATTCGCCAAGTGCAGCCAAATGTGTATCTTGGTTGCTGTAGATGGACCAGTCATCCAAGAACGCCCTGAAGTTCCCTACTGACATCTTTTCAAATATGTGAAGGATTATTCATTGAAAGGTCGCTGGTGCATTGCATAATCCGAACGGCATTCGATTATATGCATACACACCATCCTCCACTGTGAAGGTAGTTTTTAATTTGTCTTCGTCGGCGATGGATATCTGGTTATACCCAGAAAATCCATCCATGAATGAATAAATTTCATGACCGGCCACTTCTTCCAAGATGCTATCTGTGAATGGTATTGGAAACGGGTCTTTTATGGTGACCGCGTTAAGGCATCTGAAATCCACGCAGATTCGTATCTGGTTTGCCTCTTTTTTAAGGGATATCACTATGGGCGATACCCATTCACTGGTCTGCACTTTAAAAATAATCCCGGCTTCGAGCATACGTTCAATTTCATCATTCACTCTTTCCGCATAGTTTTTATTCATTCTGTATGGCCTCTTCCGTACAGGTACGGCCCCAGGTACAAGTGAAATTTTGTGTACGCACAGTTCTAGCGATACCCCTTTGAGGTCCTTATACGTCAAAGCGTATACATCCTTGTATTCCATGAATATTTTAAACACCGTGGCTTTTAGGATTGGGTTCCAATCATCGCCAACTAGGTTGTTTCTTGGCTCTACTTTTGTGCCAAGGTTTGTAGGTTTTACCGATTCTTCATATCGGATTGGTTTTGTCATGTCGAAACTGTGTGCTGGTACTTCATTGACTGGGGCATCCCCTTCAGTGTATTCCCCGTATGCCAGTGGAAATTCATTCTCATCTTGATTCTCGTCTACCTGCAACATGTTACACCCATACATCAACTCATAGTCCTCCATTTGCCAGTGAAAAAGCCCATTAAGGGAATCGGTCTCGTCCTCAGAACATCCTTGGATTTCGAGAACGCCCTCCTCATTCGGTTCCCTTCCGTACCTTCCTCTGTCAACTCCGCCTTCACCGTCTGATTCCGACTCTGACGTGAGTTCTTCACTCACAAGTTGTGTCTTTAGGTCGATAATAAATTTTCTCCCAACTTTTTCCATTGACAACGTGTTACGCTTCCAGTTGTGATTTACTCTGGCTGCCACCAACCACCCTCTGCCCAAAATGGTGTCGTATCCTTTCTTGGCTAATGGAATCACCATGAAGTCGAGGACAAATGGTTGTGTCCCGATGGTCACTTGTTGCGCCATGAGTGTTCCAAGGGGTTTGATACCATGTTGATCTGCTCCCAGTAAGTTAAAGGTTGACGGCCATAGTGTTGGTTTGCCAAGTTGCTTCCAGGTTTCTTCCGGAAGTACATTCACTCTTGACTCGCCGTCAATGATAGTGTCAGTCAGAATGGTTCCCAGTATTCCCATTTCTACCACCGCTGGGTGTCAGCCACTATATAGTGTCAGGACCAATGGGTCTGTAGGTGTTCTGTTGATACCATCCGTATTCCAGGTTGCCTAACTGTATGGGGTTACTTGGACCGTATGTAGGAGTGCTGTCTGTAATTGTGGTATCATTTCTAGGAGGTCCTTCATTTTCACCGGCACTTCAATCTGT
Source organism: Cryptomeria japonica (assembly GCF_030272615.1). Lineage (NCBI taxonomy): Eukaryota > Viridiplantae > Streptophyta > Pinopsida > Cupressales > Cupressaceae > Cryptomeria > Cryptomeria japonica. The sequence goes on from NC_081413.1 coordinate 751,513,972, forward strand.
AGCATTTGCTTTAGGATATTCTCCTCTGCCTCAGATCAGGAGGTACTTACCGCTTCCTGGGTGCTCCTTTGTGCCAACATTTCCTTCACTACTTCCGCCTTGGCCTCCAACACCCGCTGCTTCTCCGTGCGAGGGTCCAGGTATGTGGTCTTCTTTGCCTACGACCGTGTGATTGCCAATACCTGTTCCTCCATTCTGTCGACGTTGAACAGGTTTACTCCAGACTTTGGGCACGTTCCATCATCGTGGTCTCCAGGCCCACACCATTTGCATAATTTTTGTGGGGTTTCCTCTGAGGTGCATTCTCTAGAAAAGTGGCCCCATTGATTGCAGGCTCGGCACTAGATCATTGGTCGTCCCTTTGCATCATATTGGATTCGGCTCCTATTATTATTATTGGTCCTCCCCCCTCGCCGGTTGTTCCGATATCCGCCAGATGATGCATTATTGTTGGCGATTTGCGACGTTCCGACGACCGACTGCTCTTGCATGAAGAGAACTTGTTGGTTCCTGGTTTTCATATTGTAGGGACATTCCTTTGTCAAATGTCCCGCAATCTAGCAAATATCGCAGAAAGCCTTCTTGGGACAGGACCCCTTGGTGTGTCCGTCACTCCTACAGTCGGTACACCACACTTCATTTTCTTCCATCTTACTTGTACTCCCTTTCATGGCTTTGAATTCTTTTAGCATTCATTCCATGTCCTTTTGGAGTGCGTGTACCTTTTTACTCGATTCACCACCGCTACTGCTCTCCTCGTTAGAATCTTCATCATTGTCAGATGAATATTTATTACTTTTCTTCTTCCTTGATGTTTTGTATTCGCTTTCTAGATCCATCGCCCTGTTATAGGTGTCGTCATATGACGTTGGGGGTACAATCTTCATTTTTTTCCTTAGGGAGGATTTCAATCCTTCCACGAACCATCATTTTTTCAAGCCCTCAGCCGGTTGGCTTTCCATTTTACCCAACAATTCCTTCAATCTCCTACTGTATGCCCATACTGTCTCCTTGGTACCTTGTTTGGTACTGTATATCTCTGTTACAATTTCGTTGTCATCACGGAGCAACCGAAACTCCTCTGTGAATTCCTTCTGTAGGTTGGCCCACTTGGCCACTTTTTACTTATCTACATCGAAGTACCAATCGATGGCAATTGCACGTAATGTGGCTGGGAACTGCTGTACCCAGTCATTCTGGTCTGTCACTCCATTGGCAGACCAAATGGTTTCACATGTACGGCAGTGCCGTAAGGGGTCTTCCTTGCCATCCCCTGTGAACTTTGGCAATTTTTGTTTGCTCGCCATCCTTGGTCATCTTCCTAGGGGCGGTTGTGTCTGTGTCTATGGCCCTGCGCTGCTTCCTCCGGTGGTGTTGGTGGTGTGTCCTAGAGGTATGATGTTTTGCCTATCATGTGTGGCACCTACACCCGTACTGTTGCCCTCCCCTTCACTCTGACACGCACCTACTCTTGCTTCCCGTTGGTGATCTTCACTCTGTGGCGTAAGGGATAAGTTTCTAAACTGATCCTGAGTCTCCTCAATTAGATTTCACCGTAACCTTGTTTCTTCTAGAAATTCTTCATGGCTCTGCGTCCTACGATGATCTGGCGACGCGTAGAAATTTCCGTCGACCTCTGCACCCTCCTTGACACCTCCTTGGTTCCCCTCGGCCCCCCCTTCGGCAGGTCATCCTTCGGCAAGTTGTCTTAGCCTTCGTCTACATTCTACTTGTTGCTCTAGAATCAAGGCCCTCTGCGCGGCCTCCCACTCATTCGTTTCTGATTTTTTATTCCTATCTTTATTCAATAGGTTTGACATTAATTGTTGCACATTCCCATAACTCACAATTCATAAATCAAAATATGTCTTTTATTAATTCATCTGCTCAAGTACAACTCATGTCAATGACACTTTTATTTGAAAATAAGAAGTTCAAGGTTGAATTCCATCCTGGCCTGGCGCCATCTCGTTTCGTTTCCCGTCGGCTGTTCTCTTCATAGCGTTGCAGGATTTGTTGTCGTCACTCTTCCTGGGCAATCTCCTCCAGGCAGGCCTGTTGTGCCAACGATGCTTGTGCAAGCAGCCGAGGGAGGTGGTTCATCAACCGGTTTACTGTCGGGCTAACCTCTAGCGCTATCCACACGACACTTGGTTGGATTTCTGCCTCCGTCGCCTCTCGTCGGACGTAGGTCTGAATGGCTACCTGGAGCAAAATTGAAAATTCTCGCGTTGCCGTGTCTTCTCTTGTGTAAAGTTCTATCTGCACGTCGTCGACCTCTGGGTTTATTTCACCAACAGGTAGGCCCATTGTGTCTATGCCCCATCCGTGTCTTCCATTCCCGAGTACGTCTAGGCAACGATGCCAAATGTTTGCCCTCTCGGGTGAATAACTTAAGGCATAAAGAACATAATGCCGTAAATATCAGACAAAGTATATCAGATGTTCTATTCATAATCAGTGTATGTTACAAGTTACATTCTGAAGTATATAAGGGTACCGAGGGGGTGCGAGCGCCAACCGTCACACCGCACTACCACCCCTTGGTTTCCGACTAACCAAAACAATTACACAATTAACTAATCTTATTCCCGTGTACAATAATGCTGCCAACAGGTGTTTATGTTGGTCTTGTCATCAATGCCAAAGGGGGAGAATGTTGGCATGATTGGTATAACTGATGCAGATGAGTAATGATGACTGAACCAGTAAAGGACTGTTTGTGATGACATTGTGATGAAGAGATTGAGATTGCATGATTGGATTACTTTGATCAGTTATTTGTGTTGTAATTGATGGCAATGGATGTTTACTATATTGTATTTTGTCATCTTAGTATTTTGGTCTACTGGAAAGACCTTACCGATAAGGAAACAAGAAATTGGGAATTAGGACCTTAACCAGTAAACAAGGAAATGTTTTGATTAGATCTAGCGATTGGTGATGATTGAAGTGTTGCAGTTTGAAATGTGAGTTTGTATCATTGTAATATGTATCTGACTAGAACCGAATCATGTTTTGGTTACCAAAAGTCATGTTTATGATTTTCGTTATATTTTCTGTAGGGTTTAAGAAAGGTTTAAAGACCGGTAAAGAATTCTCTTAACCGGTAATGATTTTTGGTTTAGAGGTGATCTACATCAAGTTCAAATATTGTAGGTGATGTGGCACAACGCGTGTAGATGGATGGATTGCTGTTTTAATGCGTTTGAAGATGGAATTTCTTGGGAAACAACGGAGCGCTTAGAAGAGTGTTCTAAGGTTTTGACTTTGTATCAGATCGAGATGCGGTGATCATTCAACGTCTGTAATTGATTTGTAATTGATTGTAATGATCCATATGATGATCTATAATGAGTTGTAAACATCTGTGATGATCTATGTTGTAAGTCTTAGGGTTTTGTAACCGACTAAGATGTAAAGGTTATTTAGGTCGGTACAGTTGATGTTTGTTGTGTCGGTGGTTTTGAGAAGAGTGTGAAGGCGAACCAAAGTGTGAGAGATCTGCTAAAGTGTAGTAGATTTGGAGCAGAATTGGATCTGATCAAGCAAGCAGGTAAGTGTTATACCCAGATCATTCATTGTTGTTCCCTAATAGTTGCAACAATCAAAATCCCTTAACCGGGTAGGTCCTAACAAGCCTTACATTGTAAATCCCTTAACCGGGTAGCTCAACATTTGAGTGTTAAATCCTATTGAGAGGTTGATCCTAACAGTTCAAAGCTCCTAACAGGGCTCATCATCTAAATCCCTTAACTGGGTGACTCCTAACAGGGTCTTCTCCTAACAGGGCATCGTTGTAATCTCCTAACTGGGCTAGGATCCTAACAAGGCGCATTCTGAAAGAGTGCACAATTTTTGTGGGTACCAATTCCCACCGTGGTTTTTCCCTATTTGAGTTTCCATATGAAAAATATGGTGTTCATATGATGGATGTTTTTGATTTGTTGATTTGATTTACTTTCAACTTATGAATGTTGATGAACACTTAATGAGCAGTTTTGTTAAATCGGTTTAACAATTGGTTATCAATGAAAACTAGTAATGGTAAAGAGATTATTACTGGTTTATGATTGATTTGGTGAAGTTTTATAAGTTCAAGTTTTAAATTTGAAATTGTTGTTAATACTGATTCATCCCCCCTCTCAATATTAACTGGATCCTCTAAGATTAACACAACTTGTGAAGATTTTTAGCAAAAACTAAGTCTTTGAAATTTTTCATTCAATGCACTAGGAACTAGAATTGTGAGGGGTTTTGATGGTCCTTGGAACTTCTTAAATCTTCGACTTGTAAAGATTCATAGAAAACTAAGTTTTGAGATTTGTTGGTAATTTGACTAGGAGCTAGAATCATCAATGGTTTCAATGGTTGCTAAAACTCTTAACAACTCCAACTTGTTCTTGATATTGACCAAAACTTGAATTTGTCCAAACTTAGCTAAATTTTCTACAAATATCACCAAATTGAACCTGAGGCACCCATTAAGATCTTTAACAAGGTGAATTCCTCACATGACCAAGATTAAACTTAAAAAATGTCTCCCAAAATAAATTATCAAAAACCATATGTTGCACAACAAAAATAAGGCAAAGACTAAAAGGAAAAGAAAGAAATATTTTGGGTGATACATGATTGCTTGTGAATATGGATGCAGTTCCATCAGACATACCATGCAAGTGAAATGTTCCATAAATTTGTAATTTATGAATATTTTGGCAAGTCTAGAATTTGTTAGCCCCATTTTAAAACTCAAAAAACAAATCCTTGTCATGTACCTCTTGGTCAAATGTATCCCTAATCATCTACAAATCCTAATATCTTGTCATTTTAAATCTCAACTTCCATCATTTCAATCAAAACCTTTAGAAAGTAGTGATGGAACTTGCCAAAAAAAAAAATTGATTAAAATTGAAAATATATAAAAGTGGGTGTGCAACTTTTTATAAGGATTTTTTCTAATATGATTTCAACCAATGTGACAAGTTTTCAAACTAAAGCACCTTTGGGTTGATGAGATCTTAAAACTTCAATTTCTTGTCAATTAAGTTGTAAAAACAATTAAATAAAAGGTTTTACTCAATCGAAAGAGAATTAGATTTATAGATTTTGGTTGCAATGGTATTTATCAACCATTTGAAAAAGTTTCATGAAAAAATATTGATCCAGTCAAAAGTCATGCATGTTTTTGCTTTACTAAGTCAAGTCTAAAACGAAAGGCTTATCAATATTGTCTCCTTGGTTCATTATTTCTCACTAAAAGGCCACTAGGGAGATGATATCATATTCACTACTTAACTTTCACTTTAACACCAAACAAAACTCAAGCTAAACATTGCTAGTTATATCGAAATGGTGAATAAATTAACAAAGGGAATAATTCCATTGTTTATCAAAGCAAGCAATAGAGTACGTTATATGCATTTTCAACCATCTTATGAGAATTGAGAAATATGTTTAGAATACCAATCCAATAAAAAAGCAAGTGTTATGGGTTCTCTCTCTCTCTCTCTCTCTCTTTGACATTAGCAAACTTTTCTCAAACTTCAATGGACTTAGTAATCGGGGTCAATTACATGCTTTGCATTCTCAAGTACCAAATTTAGCAAAATAAGCATAGTGACTAAATTTATGGATAAGATTACATATCATTGGCACTTTTATATGTAATTTTGTTCTGATTATTTTAAAAAGCAGGTTTTTAGGACCCGAAACCTTTAACATAAGTTTTAAGATAAGACACCAAAAAGATCAGAGCTTAAGAGCCGCATACAAAAAGACTCACAAAAAGCCAGTGAACAAAAAGGACAACAAAACTAACAATAGCTAAGAAACTGAGAAGGTGCTAAACAGAAATTTTCTTCAACAAATCCTCCGCCTTTGTCACCAGCTCATCGTAAGAAGCCCCGACAACTTTAAGGTCTTCTAGATCCTTGTTAGGTTTTTTGTCCTTCTTTTTGACTTTGGTGCGGGTTCTGGGGCCTTGAGCTTCCCCTGTTTCTTCCATTTCTGGGTCAATGTCCAGGATTTCCTTTTCATCATCCAGTTTGTTGATGAGAGTGTTGGTGTTGTTGGCTGAAATCTTTAGGATGCTAAGGCTTTGTTCAGCAATGTTCTTCAGGCACTCCTCAATTTTACCAATTTTGCTGACAGTTTCTGTGAGGGTGTGGTCGTTAGTGTCAGCAAGATTCTTTCTTTCCAGCAAATCCTTCTCAATTTTTTTGAACCTGGGGTTGAAAACATCTCTTATGTCTTCAGCTTTGGCGATGGTACTTTTAAGGTCCTCTATGAAGTTGGCCATGGTCTTCCCTTCCCCTGTATTGATGGTTTCTAGGATCAAGATTTTGTTACAGAGTTTTTTATTTTCGTCCACAACTTTCTTGTAACCATTGATGAGCCACTCCATAGTTTCCATGAAACCTTGCAAACCCTCAGGGGGAGGGTTAGAGGGGGGGGGGTAAACTTTTCTAGGGGTTGCCTTTTCCTCTTTAGGGGTGTGCTGGATGGTTGTGTCAACAACCCTAAGAAATTCTTCCATGGTCTCCTTTTCCAGATTCTAATCATCTTCCAGGGCCCTTACCTGCTTGTGGGCTTTCGGTTCCTTAACAGTCTCCTCTTTCTTCTTGTGCATTTTCCTTGCCTGGGTGTGAGCTTTAGTCTTCTTCTTCAACCACCCTTGAGGGTGCTCCTCCTTAGAGTCGTCCAAAGTCTCCTCTTCCGAAAAAATGCTAATCAGGGGTCTACCTTTAGGCTTTTTGCCCTTAGAGGATGAGGGTCTAGTTTTGATGTGTTTCCTCTTCTTCCCACTTTCATAGTCTGAGACATCCATGCTATCCTCAGTATTAGTCGAAGGGTCACTTTCAGACTCCTCTTCCTCTAAGAAGGTAGGGTCAGACCCCTCATCCTCAGAATCTGCAGAGGGCTGCATCTGAGCAATTTGGTTGGCCTTAAGATGGTCATAGATTAGTAGCATAAGGCCTTGGTGCATGGCTGTATCACCCCATGGGTTCTCTTTGTAGGCCTTGAGGGACGCATTCATCGAACAAAGAAGAAAATAAGGGAAGTTAACCTTATCATTGTGTCTAAAGTGATTCAGTAGAACAAAGTGATAACCATAAACTTTAGTGAACCTACCATCTAGGGTGATGTATCACATTAAAACAAAGAGGACTTCTCGCCAGGGTTTGGCAAAAGCCCTGGGCGGGTAGTAGGTTTTGCTCAACTTTACCAGTCGTTTCTTCTCTTTCTCGGTGACCAGGTATCTTTCAATAGCTTCCCTATTGACTTTCCTATCTCTGTAGAAGTTGCACCCTTCTTTTGTGAGGCTCATAGCTTGAGCAATTAAATCTTCATTGATTTCTACAATTTGGTCTCCCATTTTCAGCATGCCCTTTTTCCAATTTTTACAGAAAAAACTGGTGATCATACCATCGCGACCATGGAGTCTCTCCATGAATTTCAAGAAGCCACCCTTTTGCAGAATACCCCAAACCTCCTCCTTCTGTTTCCATTATTTACAACTACTTGGTTCATATCACCTCTTATTACCACCCATGTTGTCGCTGTTCAACACCAAATTTTGAAACTTGCAGAGCAGATTAGCCGGTGAGCTTTTTAGAACTATCAAAGTCACCCAGAAAGTGTGGGAACTTATGGCATTGGTAATATAATAAATGAGTCTCTCATTATTATAATGACTCAAAGTACTCAAGTCAGTTCTTTTCATAATTATTCTGTCCATCAAGTATCTTAGGAGTACTTCTATAATGATCATAGCAAATGATTTGCCTGACATCTTCGGGGAGTCCTTGTTCTCCCGTCCACATGGTAATTGCTTCCTTGTTAATCGCCGCAGTGGCAGCCCAGTCAGTAGAGCCATTGGCCTCCCGATAAATGTGGGATATGTAGCTTTTTTTAAAGGTGCTAATAAGGTCTCTAGTAGAGATGATGATGTTGTTGATCAACTATGAAGGTTTTGAGACCCCCTTAAGATAGTTTATAATATTGTTTGAGTCCCCTTCAATCCATAGGTGGGAACAATTCCATTTTTTTGCTAGGAGGATACCTTGGAGAGAAGCCATCGCTTCGGCTTTATGATTAGTTTGAATTCCAATAGGGACAACAACCATTTCCTTACACATTCCTTTGTCATCTCTTAGAACAAATCCACAACCTGAAGGACCCGGGTTACCTTTGGCAGCACCGTCAAAATTTACTTTGAACCAACCATGAGGGGGGGTTTGGCATTTAACTTCAAGCCTTTTGTTATGCATGAGGTTTGGACTATCAGTACTCTTCATATTCCACACCCTTAAAATATTTGCTTCCAGTGTATTGTTCGAAAAACAAGGACCCTCAATGATCTCTATATTTTCCTAAATCGCCCATTGGATTTTTTGGAACACAATATCCTGATTGAGGGAAATATCCTTGAAGATTCGATTATTTCTTTCTTTCCATAGTCCCCATAGGATGTGAGGAAGCGAGAGCTGCCACAAAGATCTCAAAAAAAAATTAGTCCATTTTATGTTCCAGGAGGAAAACAAATAGGTGATGGTGTTGGGAAACACCTAGGCAATGCTAAAACTATTGAGAAATCTTGCCCATATTGAGGCTGAGAAGGGGTGGTGAATGGCAAGGTGGTCCACAAACTCTTCTTCCTGAAGGCATAGAGCACATCTATTAGGGATAGAAAAGCCTCTGCATTTTAGGTTGTCAAGGGTCAAGAATTTATCATGGAGGACGGTCCCGAAGAAGAAATTGATCTTGGGGGTTAGGCCTCTAATCCAGGGTTTAGACCAGAAGGGATTACCTAAAGGATCAGGGGACAAAACACAATACATAGAGGAAACAGTAAGGATACCTTTTGGATCATGTTTCCAGATCAGGGAGTCAACCTCTTTGTTCAACCAAACCGCAGACAAATGGATCTTGAGCTTAGAGAGGCTTGGGTGGATGCTTTCAATATTCTGCCATTCATTACCAGTCTAGTACTTAACAACTAAGGAGCCAAAAGATCTTATACAAGAGGGAGCATATGGGGCCCATTCATTGATTTCTATCAAAGGTTTATTGTAAAGCCAGGGATCCTCCCAGAATTTAACTCTCCTACCATTTCCAACTTTCTAGATCACACCTTTAGCTATACTTTCTTTACATTTAGAGGAATAATTCCATATGATACTAATATCCGAATTGATAAAAGAAGAAAGGGAAGAGGATTGAAGAGAGTACTTACTTCACCAAATTTTACACCATTCAGTATCAAGATGAAACATTCTCCAGACTTGTTTGGACAGAAGAGCTTCATTTAGGGTTTAGATCCTCCTCAGGCCCAGACTGCCATGGCTCTTCTGTTTGCATTTCTGGTCCCAAGCCACCAAGGACATTCTTTTCTTGTCCTCAACCCCATACCAAAGGAATCTTCTTTGGATTTTCTCGATAGCATCAACATACTTAACTAGAATTTTGAAAAGGCTAAGAGCATATATCGAAATACTTAGAAGAGAAGCTTTTCAAAGTTTGAGCTTTCCAGCCTAACTTAGGAGGGCTCCTTTCCATCCAGCTAACTTTTTTTGGAATTTGTCTACTAGAGAACTCCAGAAGGAGTTAGGAGGAGCAGTGCCCATAGGGAGACCAAGGTAGTTTGCAGGAAGATTAGCAATCCTACACTCCAGGATTCTACTGATTCTTTATTGTCTTCTCTTCGGGGTATTGATGAAAAAAACTTCACTTTTAGTCCAATTGTTAAGTTGACCCGAAGCAGAGGCAAACTTACAAAGAGTACTCTTCAAAGTTTTAGCTTCAGAAATACTAGATTCCCCCATGATAATAGTATCATTGACAAATTGTTGACAAGAACAAACAAGATCTGCTGAGGAGGGGTGGAGACCCTTAAAGGAGCCTTGCAAAACCAAATTTTCCATACTCCTTCCAAAACAGTTTGCAATAATAATGAAGAGGATGGGGGAAATAGGATCCCCTTGCCTAAGACCTCTAGAGGCTTGGAAAAAAGCAGAAGGTGAACCATTGATAATATCAACAAAAGAAGCAGAGGTGATAAGTCGGGTGATGAGATCCAGAACTTTGGGTGAGAAACCAAAAGACATTAGAACCTTCAAGAGGAAAGACCCGTCAACCCTATCATAGACGTTGGAGAGATCAAGCTTAAGGATGAGACCCTGCTTCTTAGCTTTAACAGGAGAGTGGATGTTCTCATGGATAGTAATAATAGAGTCAAGAATTTGATGACTAGGGAAAAAACCATTTTGCTTGTGATTAATAAGAGCGGGAAGGATAGAAAGCAATCTGGAAGTAAGAACCTTAGAGATAATCTTATAAAAGGAATTGCAAAGACCGATAGGTCTAAATTTGTCCATCGAGTCAACGCCTTGAGATTTGGGAATGAGAGCCAGAAATGTGCCATTGATTTCTTTCAAAAGTTTCCTTGCCCCGAAAAATTCCTTGACTCCATTAGTAACATCTTTCCCGACAATGTCCTAGAAATCTTGAAAAAAGAACATTGGAAAACCATCCGGACTCGACGCTTTGTTACCATCAAAGGAGAAGATAACATTTTTGATTTCCTAATTAGAAGGAATGGAAGAAAGGGAGGCATTCTTATGATCATAAATGAGACAAGAAATGTTAAGAAGAAAAGAAGACTGAGCTTCAACATCTAATCTATTATCCCTCGTTAGCAGTTCCGAAAAAAACCTTTTAGTTTCCTTTCTAATTTCCTCCTCCTTGATAATCTCCCCTTTATCCACCACGAGTTTGGTAACCATGTTAAATGCTTTATTCTTGATAGTCAACATGTGGAAGAATCTTGTGTTCCTATCTCCTTCCTTAAGCCAGATGCATCTTGATCTCTGCTTCCGAAAGGATTCCTCTTTGGCAATGATATCATGATATTTTTTGAGAGTCTCATTTTCATCAGTAATGGATACAGTTCTAAAACCATCTTTCTAGATTTGAGTTTGTATTTCTTTGAGGTCTTCCTGGACTTTACTTTTGGCCTAAAAATGTTCCCAAAGATGGATTTATTCCAGATTCTTATGTTGTCCTTAACACTCTTAAGCTTCTTAACAACTCTATACATGGCAGTTCCCTCAACTTGAATGCTCCACCATTTCTGGATATTACTTTTGATGTCTAGGTAGAGGGTCCATATTTTTTCAAATCTGAAGGGGAAGTTTCTCCTTCTGTTAATGGAGTCAGCAATAAAGGTGATGGGAAAATGATCCGAACTAACCCGAATGTGGGCCGACAGAGAACATTAATAATGACTAAACCAGTCATCGAAAATAAGGGTCCTATCAAGACAAACTTGGATAAGATCAGTACCAGTTCTCCTGTTAGTCCAAGTATAATTACATCCCTATATTTCCAAGTCATTGAGAGCCCGAGAGTTAATGAAATCCATAAGGTACAACATGCTTTCCAACTGAGGGGGGCTTCCTCCATATTTTTCCTCCTCTCTCAAAGGAGTATTGAAGTCTCCCATAACCAGCCAGCTAAGATTCCTGAAGCTGTCCCTAGCTTGAATAAGTTTTTTCCAGAAGGAATTTCTAGCTTTCAAGGTGTTGGGAGCATAAATGTTGGTGAGGACCCATGAAGTACCATCTTTTAGGTGCTCAAATTTGATACAAGAGAAATTGTTGTCCTGAATGATAACATGCCCTTTGACAGAATTAAGATTCCAAATGGCAGCTATACCTCCTGAAGCACCTTCAAAACTGCCGCCACTGACATTTCCTTTTTTGAAAAACTTCAATGATTCGACTTTTTCTTTACTCATTTTGGTTTCTTGAATTAGAAATATATCAGGTTTACTATCCCTTATCATGTTCCTGATAATGTCATGCTTATGGGGGTTATTAAGTCCCCTAATATTCCAAGAAATAATCTTCATAGTTACTTACTAATACCTACCTCCTTAAGAGTCTTCTGGGTTCCATCTGCAATGTTGTTGTTGGCCTCCTTGTTTCTGACTGTGTGATTAGAGGGATGACCTAGGGAGGAAGAGGTATACCCGACGTCCACTTGAGCTATTATGTTAGATTTCCTTAGAAGAGAAGTTGAGGGAGTAGTTCCTTTCTTATTCCTTTGCTTTGGTATTTTCCACTCAGTGTCTATCTCAGGAGCCACTACCGGGTTGCTTAGGATTTTGGAAATTTCTTCTTTGTTTCCCCAATTAGGGGTTCTGGAAGCATTTGAATCATTTAAATCATTGTTAGCTAATTTTGAACTCCAGTCTGAGTCCGAGAGGTTCAGGCCTAAAATTGAACATTTTTGGGCTTCTTGAATTTCAAGACTAGGAATGAGCAGAGAGGAATCAGTCTTTTCTTCTTGGGAGGTAGGGATTTCTCCTTCCTCTGGTCGATCATTTTTCTCTTGTAGTTCATTTCCTTCACAAGTATCAACCACCACTTCAACTATATCATTTGGGTAATCAGTCTAATCTTTCTGCTCCCCTGCTTGAGCAGTAATCGGAAAGTTGGCAATGGTTGAATCATTTCTCAGAGCTTCCTGGGTTGTAGGATTGGAGATAGAGACTAAGGGAACTTCCTTCTTCTCTCCCAAGGGATTAAAATGATTTGAGTTTTCTTCTTTACTTTCTGAGTTTTTAACTTGCCATACCATTTTTTCTGGTGCCCTTTGGTTCTCAGAATGGGGCTTCGGCTACCTGGATTCTGCCTTGGGTTTGATGGGACAAGACTTCGCCCAGTGCCCTGCTTTTTTACAATGGAAGCAGGCAAAGGGAATAGATTCATATTCAATATGTTGCTTCCATGTTCCGAGCTTTGATACTAAATCTATCTGTTCTGACATATCTGCATCATGGGCTATCCCTACGCAAAACCTAGCATGAGTGAGTCTCCTTTTTGAAGCTGTTACTGGGTCTATAGAAAGCAGTTCACCAAAAGAGTTTGCAATTCCAGAGAAGATACTTTCTGCCCAATATTCCAGAGGCAAGCCTGGCAGCTTAACCCAAGCTGGAACTTGTGTCAAGAGAGAGTCATTCATATTCGGATTCGGTTACCATTTACAAAGAACCAAGGCTGTCTTTCCTACCAACTAGGGACTTCCATAAAGAATCATGCATTTATCTTCTTCGCAAGAGAAAGAAAAGGACAGAAGGCCTTTGGTTAAGGCCAAAATTTCAACATTACCCTTAAGGGCCCATTTTCGTTTGACATAGGCCCTAACAACTTCAATGTTAGGACACAATCCCATAAATTTGCCTACCAAGGAGTTTGACATACTATTTATATTATGATCCAAAACCAGATCAGGGATAGAGATAGCGAACTTACCTCTTGAAGGATCAAATATATTATTGACAAGAGGAAAAGAGGATTTACTAGTTGGTCTAGTTCCAAAGAGGGAAGACCATTTTTTTGATTATTTTATGCTCTCCTCGGAACCGTCACATGGGATGGGCCCCCCGTTGGTCCCTTCCCCCAAGGGCCCAAAGGAACCCACTGTCTTCTCTGGCAGACTACCACTAGTCTGCTAAATAGCAGCAGCTTCTGGATAGTTCGAAGGCTTATCCTTCTCTCCTATGGGACCAACTGCAATCTGGCCGCTCCCATCATTGGAACCAGAGTTCCCGCCTTGCAGAGAATTTGAATTTTGAATTCCCCCGTTGCCACTTCAGAAATGGTTTGTTATTGGCTGGTATTCCCGCCTTGTAGAGTATGGTAATTGTTGTTTACCTCTTATATGTAATTTTGTTGATGAATAATATACATTGAGTTTTTATTTTTTCGGTTTTTATTTTTGTTCTTCTATTTTTCTATAGTATAATATCTTTGTTTTAATATTATCGACTTATTCAACTTTGTTTCAATTATCGAAAGGTTATGCATGTTTTTGAACAAGCTAATAGGAATGTTTGTTAATAGTCATAAAACAAAGTGACATATCAGTATGTGACTACAAGTTAAGAATCCATTATATATCGTCAAAGCTTGGTTAACAAATCCTCCCCAAATGCTGATCTAATGCATTCATTGGCTAAACATCACACAATATCTCATCCTTATAACTACCAATATGGAAATTTACTAAGCATTGTTCACTTACCAGTAATTGGTTTCCCTTTTATACACAAGGAACTCTATAGGGACTTAGATACTTCAATGTTTTTAGCTACAATTTCTCCACTATTTTTTAACACCAGATTGCCAATGCCACCACTATCTATCTATGATGACTAAAAAGTTTACCTCCAGACTTACTTCCATTTCTAAACAAATTCCTCCTGTGTTGGTTCTTCTTTCTCCTTTTATTGTTTCAACAAAATTATTTTCAACATCAAGGATTTTACATCCTTAGGATCTTCTTCATGTTTGCGTGAAGCCACACTTTCTTCCTTGACATGGGCCATATGAATGTTGGCCTCTTTTTCTTTCCACTGCTATCTTGTATCTGAGGACATTCAAGTGTTTTATGTCAAATATCTCCACATTGTAAACATGTACCATTGGATCCTCTTCCTCTTCCAAAATATCCACAACCTTTGGAATAATATTTCCTACCTCTAAAAATAAATTCCTCTTTCTCCAATTTATTAAGTGTAAGAGCTCATTTGAGAGGTGTTTTCTTCTTATTTCATTGAATAACCTCTTCCGCTACTAGATCATCCTGTACCATGTGTGTTTCATTGCCATCCTCTTGAGTTATTCTATTTGTTTTTTTGCTAATTTCTCTTTTACCTTTAGGGCTGTAGACATCTAAAAATGGTCAACGCTTGCGGAGTCATACTTTAACATTTGCGCATTGCCTTATTTTAGGGTTTTTGCATCGCATTAACATTTATTCTATGTTGCGCACTTGGTCTTTATTATTTGCAAGCATCAAGTCTTTCTTCTGCATTCTTCATTTGTCTCGCTTTCGAATTTGGTCTTGTCGATAATAATCTTCAGTCATGATTTGGTCGATCTTATCCTGTCGCATCAATGTGCGTGCTCATTTGTCATCATTTTGGACATCGTCAATCCTAATCGATGATAGAATTAGGGTTTTGTCCTCTTTTCAATCTTGTCATCTTGTGATCGATTTGTCATCGATCATTGTCATTTTCAATCTTGTCATTTTGTGATCTATTTCTCATTGATCATTGTCATTTTTCAATCTTGTCATTTTGCGATCGATTTCTCATCGATCATTGTCATTTTTCAATCTTGTCATCTTGTGATCTATTTGTCATCGATCATTGTCATTTTGTGATCGATTTGTCATCAATCGTCGTCCTTCTCAATCATGTCAATTTGGATCAATTAGTCATTGTTCCTCGTCAATTGGTGCATTTATCAATCAAATCGTTTATCAGCATTGGTCCTTAGTCAATCAAAATCATGATCGAATTGACATTAATTTCTTGTTGTCTTGACCTAATTCCTTGTCCTCTTATTTCTAGGATTTTATGATTTATTCATTTAATCTTGTTTGTCATTTTCCCTCTAGGTTAAATAATTTATTTATTTATCCTAAGTCTTCTTGTCACAATTAAATATTTATTTAATTGGCTAACTAATTCCTCCCTCTTTTTGTGAATTAATTAATGAATGAAAAATTATTAATTAATTTACCTAATTTTCCAATTTACTAATTTCTCCTAATTTCCAATTTTCTAATTTTCATCAATTTTCTCCTATTTTCCCCCTAATTTCATGGGAATGACATAGCAATCTTGTCATAATTTGTCATAATTTGTCAATCAATCAATTTTTCATAGCAACCTTGTCAATTTTGTCATAATTTGTCAATCAATCAATCTTGCATAGAAAGTGTCAATTTTGTCATAATTTGTCATATTTGTCATTCTTGATTTGAAATTTCCTTTCAAATCTCTTCATGCTAATCTTTCCTTTTCTCCAATTTATCTATAAATTGGATGAATTTCTTCAATCATGGCCCCCTGGTCAATCAATCACGCTTCTAGTATCCTTATGTTGTCTTGTCAATCTTGCTTTCATATTATGCTTATGCACTTGTAGGTGAGATCCGCAAACAAAGCAATTTGAAGGAGAAAGAAGGACAATGGAGAATTCTGGAGGAGATATCTGCATTTGGTTTGCTTTAATTTCATTTTGAATATCTTGTCTTCATGTTTTCTATTGAATGTTATTAGGATTTTCTTATCATTGCAATTTAGT
Organism: Cryptomeria japonica; assembly: GCF_030272615.1. Classification (NCBI taxonomy): domain Eukaryota; kingdom Viridiplantae; phylum Streptophyta; class Pinopsida; order Cupressales; family Cupressaceae; genus Cryptomeria; species Cryptomeria japonica. The sequence goes on from NC_081413.1 coordinate 751,530,138, forward strand.
TTTCGTGATTGAGCTAGTCTAATTTGCTACTTGCTTTGATGATTTCCAAATTCCTATCTACAAGGGCATACTAGTAGGCTTCTTCCACATTGTGTGTCCTAATTAGACTAATCTCATCTTGTATTGATAAATTTAGTTCATTCACATACCTTAATACCTTCTCAACATTATCATCTATGTGTCTAGATCTAATGCTTAGCTTGTAACATTGTTTTGCATAATCTTTGACATTGGATTCTCTTTGTTTCAAATTTTGCAACTTCCTAAATAAACTTCACTGATAATCTACTAGTAAAAAATTAGCATTCATTTTAGTCACCATTTTATCCCATGATTTAATATTTTCCTCTTTTATGTCATTCTATTTGCAAATGATCCCATCTTAGGGATGCATGTCCTTTTTAGTTAGTGCAAGAAAACTTCACTCTCTTTATATTTTCAATTGATTCAAAGTAAAAATATTTCTCCATTTTTAAGATCTAGTCTACAAATTCTTTAATATTCAAAATACCACGTAATATACTCAACTCAAAAACTAGGATTGTTTACAAATCTAAAAAATGAATTTACCAATTATGGCAAAATTCACCCAAAAACACCAAAACTAGTTAGTTAGTTCTTGCACAAAGAGGATAACAAATTAATAAAATTTCTAAAGAATTTCATTAAATTGATATTTTGATATGAACAATAGATGTACAGGTTTGAAAATCTAATTTTCTAACAGCAAAAATATTATAACTCTACACTCCCCAAAATTTCCCACAAATCCACAAAACTATGCCAAAACAAAATTAATCGATATTCTCCAAAATTCACCAACTAAAGTAGTTTGCTTAAAAAAAAGGAAACAGAAAAATATGGAGCTGATTACAAACTTAATAAGAACAACATACTAGTGTGATGCCTCCACAAGACTCAAAAAAATCGGTGAATTACACAACTATGCTTGGAGAACTCCCAAAACTGTGAACATCCACTTACTGAAAAAGAAGAAACCAACAAACTTCAAACTTCCTTTAGCCCCAATGAAATATTTGAATGAGAATTGACTCTTCAATCAAATGGTTTTCATCCTCTAATTAGTCAAATGTCATGGGATTTTGTCCACAAGCCTTCTTCTTCAACATAATTTTGTCCATTAAAGAAGTCGTTTACAAATATGTAGATATGAGATAAGAGAAAATAATCAACCAAACCCCTTCCAAATGACCTGAACATGATATTCATATCCATCAATAAAAAAATTGAGAGCCCAAAATTCAATTCCCAAAAGGAAAGCATGATTGTTGAGTTGTTGATCGTTGAGTTGCCCCAAATTCCATCCATTTTGTAGTGGTCAATTCTTTCTTGGAACTTCTTCTTCATGACCACCAAAAGGCACAAATTATATTGATCCAAAATGAGCCTCGTAAAAAAATTATTTTCCTTTTGTTTTTTAAAACAAATGGGCAATAATAAATATTAAATGAAGTTTTCTCCTTATTCTTACCTAGTTAACCCATAGGAGAACAAAGTGGGTTAATATTGACTGAAATCCAATTTTTAACAAAAGAGGACATGACAAGTTCTCCCTCCCAAAATTTATTGTCCTCAAACAATTATAAACATACAATCTTTAAGATCCTAATGCTAAAATGGTCTATCAATAGATTGCATATTAAACCTTGATCTTGTACCTATGAGATGCTGCATTTTCCTTCGCACCATCTTGAAAATTACAAAAAAAATGTGCTTATGATGTGTAGTAGTTTGATAACACTATTCCATTTGCAACTACCTAATCCATATTACCTATGGGCTTGTAGCATGATTTTCATCTTCAATCAACAACTCCCTCTTTCCAATCTTTTCCAAAAACTGTGTATGCACATTTTCACCAAGAAATCTAAACCAGAAGCTCTTGAAACCTCGCCTAATGATATAAATATTATTTATGAAAACTATAAGACTTAAAATAGTAAATTAATCCTCCGCTTTTGTGAATTTGCAACTTTTAAATAATTACCCTTTTTATCTTGGAGATGTGGGGATATTCCCTACAAGTCATACCACCAATTGTTCCAAACTTTTGCTCAAATTGAAGTATGTTGTATGCAAGATTGAGATTTGATATATGTACAAGCAATAATATAGATTCAAGGGATGTAAATTAATACCATATAATAGCAACACATAATCCTCCCAACTTTTAATATTGACCTTGCAAATTGTCTTAGGTCTCCATGTCTTGGGAAAATTGTTCTAGAGGCTCCAAAAAGGTTCTGAGAATAGTAGAAATCTACTTTTTGTAACATAATAGATTATAATAATATTCATAGAATCCTCTACAATAACCAACACATTTTTGTAATTAAATCTTTCATTCATCTTTAAACTATTAAATACATATTACAAATATACACATTGATTAACCTATCATTCACCTCAACTTGAAAAAGGTTAATTTCCACAAAGGAGCCTACACAGATTAGAATGACCTATTCCTTAGACTAGGTTAATGATAGATGATGCATACAATATATTGGCATTATAATTTTTGCATGGCCTTCAAAAGTAAAGCCTAATATTATGGTCCCCAAGTCTAGTCTTCACTTTTGCTAGTTGGCAGCTCCTTAGTGTTTCACACAAAACCTTTGTATCACTAGTTAATTAAAGTGGCCCCACCTCAAATATGTGAAGCTACAAAGCTAGGTGGCATTTTTAATTAGATCACATTGCTTGTCTATCACTTAAATGTAACTAAGAAAGAGCTCACCATGTATATTTGTGGGGTGGATGCATTGTATTATTCACAATTTAGCTTGTGCATTAATAATATTTTTTTGAATACCATCAATCTTTCTAATTGATGAAGATCAACAACTCAAAATCAAAGCTATAGAGAATGGTCAGATGTGGGATACTAACTCACACGTATGGTCCTTAATATTGGTTTCCATTGATATCAGTTGATTTCCCACATATTTACATCATTATTGCATTCATTTGAGATCGATGAAGAGTTGAGAAAAGGCATAGTTGAAGAATTTCTATAATTCAAACAATGAAAGAAATTACAAAAACAATAAGGGTTTGTATAGGGTGATTACAAATATAATTTTGGGGCCTCCTATTATTCATTTCTATCTAGGAAAGGGTTTTCTCAATATTCTAGGTATTATCTGTTGAAAAGAAGTACTTTGAATTATATATAATTATTAAAATCTATATAAGAAATTTTTAATGTTTAATATTTCTAAGAAGCCTAGTTTCTAGATTTCTTAAAAAACTTTAAGTATGACGGACAAAACTTTAAGAAGGGCTAAGAAGGACTTGTATGAAGATATTATTGCTTAATTTCTTGAATCTTCAAAAAGGGGAAGGCATGTGTAGGGTACGGTTATTCTATCTAATAGAATTGTGGATAGGGAAATATCTTGTAGGGATCCTTATGTCCCAACTAGTGGATGGAATTTGTTCAGCCATTCTTACAAAAAGAGTACAACCCCTATTCCTATAAATAATGCACAAAGTTTAGATTTGGGAAGGCTTGTCATCCTAAATATTTTTGTCAATGTAGACCTGATTAGAGTAGTGTAAAGAAGCCATAATCTAGATAGCAAGTCTATATACACAAACTAGGGTGTTTTGTTGGCTAAATTTGGTAGGAAATCTATTTGTGAAGAATTAATTGATGTTAAATCCTAATGCACACATTCCCATTGGTTTTTGATCTTCAAGGAGGGAACATGAGAGGGAAAAAAGTACCTTCAAGGTTAAATGACTTTCTTATCATAGAAGGGAGAAGAAGGATGTGTATTTTGGAGGTTAGATGTTGAACCATTTGATAATGAAACTCATGCGAATTATTTCATAAAGACTTACATAGTAGTTTTCCACGTGTTGGGAATCAATGTACAGGCTAAAATGCCTGTGCATTTGATGATAATGGTTATTGATATTGAACACACATATACCAACACCTTTGACTTTTCCTCATAAATATCTAATGATAGTCACAAAGACCTTGTGGATATCAATCAAGGTATCCCTCTTGTTCATTTTTGGTGGTACTCTTTGTTATGCCACATTATTTTGTATAGTGGAAGTTAGGCTTGGCATTCGGGCCCAGAGATGAAGTTGAGAAAGGTAGATGATTAGAATTAGAGATTGTCAATTCAAGAATGGGACATGCATTGTGAGAATTCCAATTATGTCATATTTGAGGAATTATTTGGCAATATTGTAATACAAAATTTGGGGTACCTGTCAATTTGAGATTATTTGATAGGGTGAGGATATTTTTGAGGCCCTTTGAGAAAGTATATGAGCTATGAGTGAAGCATAATTAGGGAGACTATATTTTCTACTCTAGACTCATTATCATCAGAGTTTATGATGTACTAGTTAAACCTCATATTTTTCGTTCAGATGTACTAAATATAATTGTTTTCTTAGAAATCATTTGGTAGTTGAATGAGTCTAACAAGACTCATCTAAGAATGCAAAGAAGGGCCCCTTCATCCTAGTGAATATATATTTCTTTGATTTTGAGATCATGGCCAAAGAAAGACTGGAGTTGGTGTACTCCAAGTTATTGCCATATAAGATGGCTTTTGAAAAATTTAGAAACCGTGATCCATCTCTTTATTCACAAAACCAAGGTTGGGGTTAGATTGGGATCCTTTGTTCATGAACATGATAAGATTGAGGACTTAATCAGAAATGATTCTTCTAAGGTAGAGATTCAAAGGAGAAGAGAGATAAGGGTTAAGGTACATATGACAAAGGAAAATTTTAAAAAGATTAACCCAACATACTGATTTGGATGACCTATTCATAAGGATCAGAGTAATAATATACAAAAAAGACAACATAATTGCCAATCTTACTAAGGTATCAGTGGATAAGCCTCAGTATTCTATTCAAAAATATTCTCCACCTTAGCCTATTGTTCAGTATCATGAAAATGTACTAGACATTGAGGAAGTGAGACAAACTATTAGCTCCTCCCATAGAGTGATGATTGAAGGCGAACCTAAGGATAAAATGATCATAAACTTTGAAATAGGAGGAGAGGAAGTAGATGAAATCAAATAATTTACATGCTCTACATTTATGTTTGATGATAAGTTTGTGCAATCTCAAGAATTTAGGGGTTTTGTCCTAAGAAACAAAAAGGAGCAATTTTTAAAAATAGTAAATATACTAGTTCTTCTACTCCTTCCTCTTCCTATCCACCAATGTGAAATGCTTCCAATTCAATTCAAAAGATAAAGTCCCTCAACAATGAAGTGGTAGGGTTGAAAGATGAGCTCAAAAGTATCAAAGACGTTGAGAAAAGTTCAAAAGATAATGGAGAGAAAAGAGTATGATTTTCTTGAAGAGTATAATAAGAAAGATTGTTAGCATTTCAATAAGGATATTGAGAAGGTTGTTGGAGACTATTGATATAACTGAAGAAGGATGTTTACTGTCTTAATAATATTGTTTTGTCATTGATGTCAAGAAATTGACTTTCTGATTCAGTATGATGTTGCCATATCTTAAGAAGTATGTTTTGATGAGCATTAAGTGGTCGGTAAGTGACATAGAAAGAATGTGATGAATAAGGGGAGAAATAAGTTATTCAATGGGCAACTACTACCAAGTTAGACAATGATGAGATCATGATGTTTAGATTGTTTTTATATCCTACAAATATTGTTGATTATAAGATTAATACTATACTATGTCACCGAGCAAAGAACCTAGTCGGTAACCCTAAGGAACCTAGTCGGTAAACCCTAAGGTTATTGATATCGGTTAATGAAGGCAGAATGTCTACCGAGTGAAGTTCAGTATTTACCGAGTTGCAACCGAGTTATGACAGATCGTATTGGATGAATACAAGCACTATTTAATGAAGGACAATGATGAGCTGTAGTTGATTAAATGATTGGTATGTTGTGCATGAAGTTTGTTAAGGATCTATGGCAATAGAAGATCAGGAGGATGATCTACAGCTCAGATTGAACCGTAATAACCTTGTGCAAGTTCCAAGAAAGGAATACAAGTCCCTAGGCAAGGTAAAACATTTTCAGATCGAAGGATACATTGAACCTAGTCAAGTTTGAAGATCTGATGGCTAAGATTGATCATGCGAAATGTGATCAAGGAGATTAAGCGGTTAGAATTGTTTATAAATAAGGAATTGTTGATAAACAATGTATGTGGGCATGTGTAAGCACAGGGATGCTGCATAGTGATTACCGAGCACAGAAGCTTGAAGACCTATTTTGAATGATAGAGTAAGGAGCCCAACAGTGGGACAAGATAAGTCCTATGACAAGATTGTTTTGAGCAAATAAGAATCTTCTTTAGCATTTCAGATGTGAATTTGCAGATATATTTACTACTATTGTTTATTTTTTAAGTGATAGGAAATCTCTTAACCGAGTGGACCTAACAGTCTTATTTGTAAATCCTCTAGCAAGGTAACATTCTAGTTGAGTGTTTGAAATCCTTTAACAAGGTCACTTCTAATAAAGTGAAGATTCTAATAGATCTGAGAGAAATCCCTCAACAGGGTCTGAAATCCCACAGTGGTTTTTCCCTATTTGGGTTTCCACGTTAAATCTGGTGTTATATGTGTTATGATGATTATGTGTTTATGAGTTAGCATGTTTAGCAATTTTTGGTTATATTGCTGAAGTTTAAGTTACCGAGGTTGAATCTGTTGAGAATATTGAATATTAAGTTTGTATGATTCACCCCCCCCTCTCATCTTGTTAGCTATTGACATCAAAACTTTACAATTGGTATCAGAGCTTTGGACTCCAGAAGAAAAGTTTAAAGGTACTTGAGGCAAAGATCCGAAGATGTATAAAAGGGATGCACCAAAGCTGAACAAGTCAAGTTTCTCCACATGGTAGAAAAGGATGAAGCTGAATTTATCAGGAATTGGAGAATATGCAACATATTATTTGTTGAATGATTACATACCACCAAGCACCAACCCGATGACCTTGGAAGAGATAAAGGTAAAGAAAGAACATATTCAAGCTATGATTGAAATAACATCAGCGCTGAACGACTCAGAGTTTAATGATCTAGAAGGTTGTAATGATGCAAAAGCAATGTGGACCAAGCTTATATCTATGTATGGTGGTGATGAACATGTCCAAAGAGCAAAAGTAGATAGTCTAAGAGGACAACTTGAATCCATGAGAATGAATGAAGGTGAGAACATAACCCAATACAGTACAAGGCTAAAGGAGATTGTCAATCAAATAAAAGGAGCAGGAGGAACTATTGAAGAAAAGGATGTAACAAGTAAGTTATTGAGAACCCTTCTATCAGCTTATGCCATTCGAGTCTCTACAATCAATGAATTGAGGTCTGTACCTAACATGCCAGTTTCTTTGGATGCTACTATTGGTAAGCTACATGCATTTGAGTTAAGTAATTTTGATAATAGTGGGTCTTCGGTAAATAAAGTTGAATCTGCATTCAGTTCTTTTCATATTAATGAATCTGATGATTACAATGATAGAATGAGTAAGTATTCTGAAGGAAATCACAGTGGAGCAAGTGAAAGATTTTGTAAGAACTTGGAAGAAGTACACAAACTGTATGAGGAAATTGTTACTACTTATCAAGTTGCCATTAGTTTTATATCCAAAGTCATTCTATATACTCCAGTCGGTTACTACTACTGAAATATTCAGTCGGTAAGAACAGAGCAAGTCGGTTATAGAAGAAAGTAGTCACAGAGTCTAGTATTCACCGAGCTATCTATTGAGTAACATTCCATGTCTACTGAGTAGCAATAATGATACACCAAGTTGATATACACCGAGTGAAACGTGTTACCAGATTCAGTGAACCTAAACACACATGGGAAAACATGTTACAAGATCGAGGAACATCGAACCGTTATCACATTGAAAATTGCACTTAAAGATTTTGTATGATTTCGAGGTCATCTATCCAATGAAATATTTTGCATGGTTATTCATTCAATAAATCATGTTTGTAAGATCAAAGCAATGAACCTGATCACTGACATAAGATATCTATTTATACAACATGAATTGAAGATCAGAGTAAAAGAGAAGAAGTGTGTGAAGCAAGACACATGTGACAAATAAGGAAGCATTGAGTATTGTGACTGTCAGAGACACAGAGGTCACCGAGAAGCATTTCATAGAATAGTCAAGGAACAAAGTAAACAAAAGGGTTTACCGAGTTACTCTATGGGTTACTGAGGTATGCTATAAGCAAGGTAATCTCATTTTGAGCACATAGAATCTGCTATAACATTCCAGATGTAAAGTTGCAGATATTTGTAAAGATTTTATTGTAATATTTTGAAGTTGTAAGAGAAACCTTTAACAGTGTAAAAGACTCTAACCAAGTCTATAAATTGTAAATCCTTTAACCAGGTGCAACATTTAGAATAAGTGTTGTGAAATCCTTTAGCAAGGTATATCTAACGATGTTAATACTCCTAACAGGGTAAGCTATCAGAAATAGTTGAACATGTAGCTCTAACCGAGCAACCTTTATTATTGCAGTAGTGAAGTTGTGGGTGCCATCCCCACCACAGTTTTTCTCTCTAACCAAGAGTTTCTGTGTAACCAAAATATATGTGTTATGGAGTGAATCATGTTTGATTTTTATCTATTTGTTTTAGCTTTATGTAATGTTACAACAGTTTTTGGTTTATGCATAACAGTAAAGATATTGTTAAAGAAAGGATTTGAAGTACTTATTCACCCCTCCCCTCTCAGTACATTAGCTTTCCATATTGGGCCTAACAATTGGTATCAGAGCATCAATCTTGGAAAAAGGTTTAACAACCTAAAGAGAAAGATCTTATCAATGGAAGGCTATAAACAATCTTAGAGAATTGTGTATCTGCAAGAAGAGTTAGATCAAGCTAATCAAGTGATTGCAGACATGCAAAGACAAATGCAAAAATCATTGAAAGTTAGAAGAAGATTATTTGATGATTTGTAGGAATCTCAAGAGTTAGTGGAACAAATTAAAACATCATCTGAGAATAGTATATCTGAAGAGACTGAAGAGATGATTGAAGAACTGAAGGAGAAGAACACAACACTGATTGATCAGCTAAAAGCAATGAAAACAGGACATGGACATTTTAGCACAAAGATGATTGAAAATCTTGATGCATTGAGGACAGCTGAGGATAAAGTAAGAGATCTAGAAAGAGAAAATCAACAACTTAAAGCATTAGTACCAGAAAAGAATGATGAAATCACAAGGTTGACTGGGATTCAACAAAATCTGTCAGATCAATTGAGATATGCACATCATGAAGCAAATCTGAAAGATGATGAGAATCAAGCAATGAAACTTGAAATATCAAGGTTGACCAATGAACTTGAAACAAAGAAGAAATCCAAGGAAACATTGAAAAAGAGTTATGAAGCATCAAAGATGTTGGATGAGCAACTTAATACAAAGAGACCCAACAGAGTTGCAGGACTCGGTTACAAAGGAAAAGACTCTACCGAGAAGGGAATTCATATTATCGAGAGAGGAGAATCATCAAAGCAAGCTGGAAATAAGAAGAATATCAAAGGAAAGAAGCTTATTTGCAACTACTGTGGAAAATAAGGTCACATTGCTAACATGTGCCAAATCAGAAAAGGTAAGCAACCGAATGTCACTAGGTCTAATGGTTATTGCCACAATTGCAATAAATATGGTCACACATCTAACCAATGTAGGACAAAGTTTGCTAGCAATTATCAGAAGGCAAAATTTAAAGGGTTTTGTAAAAAACTGCAATAGATGTGGACATAGTACCGAGGAGTGTTGGTTTAAGCAAAAGAAGTATATGTGGTCTGCACACCGAGCAAATCCTAGAGGCTACCGAACTCACACAGATCCTTACCGACAATATTCTGCAGTAGCATGGGATTACAATACAAGGATATGGTGTGAATGTTGTGGAAGATATGGACATGTAAGTGCCAACTACTTCATAAGGTTTAGACTGAACAACCAAAGATCATGGAGTCATTTTGGTATGGCATATTTTCATTGTCACAAAGTTGGACATTTGGCTAGAGATTGCAGAGATCAACCTAGAGGAGACACTGAGGAAATAAAAGGCAAATTACAGATGATTTGGAAAAAGAAGGAAATTATGTCAAATGAAGAATGCACCTTATCTACCGAGCTAGGTGCACCTATTCCAAATTAATTGGTAAAGGTATGAAGGGACTGCATTCTCTCGAAGGGTAAATCTTAACAGTTCGTATTTTATCATGTACTTAATTCAAAATCTACATAATTAAAGATGCATTAGAAAATTTGAAATTTTACCAAGTCTTTTGGAAGACTGTCTAGTCGGTAAATGCAGGAAGTTTGGCTACTCAGTAAAAGCATAAAAAGAAAGTGGCACTGAGTGCATTTAATGAGTTCTGACCTAACTGCACGGAGCCCGATAAGGTATAATGTATACTTAAAGCTTTTACGCAGTCATTTTACACTCACCAAGTTTTCAAGAAAGCAGAGCAAAGCAATTCAAAGGTGATCGAACCACCTCCCGAGCGAATTTCAAAGGTATTTACATCAATCACAACACACTGGATAGTTTACCGATCATATCAAGTTGTTATTATTTGCTAAGTAGAAAGTGTTTTCCATTTGAAAGTCTTCAAACCCTAAGGATCTTTTGTTAGTATTTATCTGAAATCTGCAATGGCACCTAAGATCCAGAAGCCCGTTGTTGTTGAGAACATTGAAAAGCCCTCACTGAAATACTCTTTAACTCCCAAAGTTGCATCTGAACTGGATGATAAAACTGCATTTTCACTCATTTCGGATAGAGTTTTGTTAGTTGAGGATGTGAGATTCTTCACTAAGTGTCGTGTTGAGGAACTAGGTCATGTTGAGATCAAGGACACATGATGAATTATGAACCGATGGTAAAATGGATAGAAACTTTAAACACATCAAAGTCAAGGGATTGACCGAAGCCCTAACCTACCCGCGAGTCTTCAAACCCCAGTGGGTCAAGTTTGTTTTGAGAAGAGTTCATGATGACTTCATGTGGCTAGAAGAGCAACCGTTTAAGATCACCAAGGAAATCATCCATTTGATCACCGGTTACCCTATTTTGATCATGCCCAAGATCAGAAAATGATATCACAAAAGGAATCGATCAACTTAACCGGAGTGGAATCTAATTGCAGAGGACTGAAACTGAACAATGTGACAAATGCAGAGCTGAAGTTTACAATTAGAGTAATAGGTTATTGTTTCTTCCAATCGGCAAGGCAAAACAGTGTACCCTGTGCAGCAGTCGATTTAGCATATAAAATTATGAAGAAAGGCATGAAAATTGATTTATGCGAGGTATTGTTGAAAAAGCTGTTTGAGAATCTCAATACCATAAGGAAGCCGAAGAAGAACAACTCGGCTAATACTCTAAAGTTTGGATCATTTCTGGTATGCATGTTTTTTCTATTTTGAGAAATTCTTTCCATCAGTCGGTAAAGTTGTTTGGGAGCTACACCGACCAATCACCCATCAAATCAATGACTTCATCAAGAAGCTAGGTGATAACTTTAATAATATTATGGATGATTATTTCAACAAGTTTCAAGAGAAAATGCATAACAGGTATAGAATTCCACCCAAGTTAGTGGAGAAATACAAAGATGACATATGTTTTGAAGTAGACACCGACTACTGCTATGTTAATGTTGTGGAACCGAGAACTGAATCTTTGCCACCTATGGGTTATGAGATTGATTTTGAAATCACACAATAGTAGATAGATGCTTTTCTTACATTACCAAGGCATGCTACTGAGCTAAGATACGGTACATATGAAGAAGTAAAAGAAAAAGTTAAGATGAGCATTGTAGTGCCCAAGGCTACAAGGAAGGCAACAAAAATGATCAAGGTATTAACGGAGAAATTTGGAGAAGGTTCTTCCTCCACACCTGTCAAGGGCACTCTAGCCATCACTAAAGAGGAATCTGAAGCCCAGGAGGCATCTATTACATTGAGCACCGAGTTGCCTAAAGGAAAAGTTTTGAAAAGAAAGAAACAGGATACATCAAAAGTATCACCGACTCCTCCAGCAAAGCGACCTAACACAAGAGCATCTGCAACATCACTGAGTAAGAAACCAAAGAATGTTGCCACACCCAAGGTAACAAAAACATATAAGAAATCTACTCGGAGACTCATTTTGGCTAAAGAGTCTAGTGACACTGAATCTGAAGACAAAAACAAATTTCAGATTGTCAAGAGTACAAAGGAAAATGTACATAGTGTTGAAAATTTTTGTGCTAATCTGAAGCAATATGGTGGATTTGGATCATTCAGATATGTAAAATATGAATCTAGAAATGATGCAGAAAAGAGACAAATTGAAGAAGCCATAATTTGCACTCTTTTGAAATTCTGATTGGTCCCATTGGAAGTAACTAATTCTCTTCCAAAAGAATTGTATGCGCATATTGATAACAGGTGGACACATGCCATGGACTCAGAAAAGAAGATGAGAGAGAGAATTCTAGTACATCTTTTTCCAGACATGTCGGTAGATGAAATCAAAGAACATCTGAAAAACTACCACAAAAACTTTCTGGTCAAGCAAGGAGCTTTAAAATTGATGAATGGACTTTATTTGGATGTAGAAAATGAAACCAAGGAAAAATGGCAGGAAATCTTTCAAATCAAGAATGTTGGTGAACAAGTTGAAGTTGAAATAGTTGATGTCACCGAGCAAGATCCTGATATCACCGAGCAAGACCCTGCTGACACTATACAAGTTGATGAGGATATCATGGACACCGAGGCACTAGAATGAGAAATGATAGAAGGGAATGCATATGCTCAACTGGTTTCAAGTGAATCAGTTTTGGAACAAGTTCAGCCCTATCCTCCGGTCAAACAGCCTGTTTCCACCGAGGCCCCTCAGGATATTGAACAAGGAACAAAAGGTCACAAGTCAACAATAGGAGAAGCTACTTCTCAAGAACATACCTCTCAAGCTCCATCTACCATTGAAAATGTTACAATCGAGACACCAAGTACAGAGGCACCAAAGGACACTACAGAGGCTAAAGAAACCGACCAAAGTGTTGCCTCTACCGAGCAACCTACCAAGGGTCAACAAACCTCTCAAGCCCTTGTATTAGTTCAACCAGTGAAAGGTAAAGAAAAGAAAATGAAGAATCATAGTTTCAAATTAGATTTGTCAAAACCAATAGTGTTGCCCAATTTAGATATATCCAAATTAAAAGGGCAAGCACTCATTGAATTCAGTGAACTATGCAAAGCCAAAGCAGAACAAGAAAAACATATGGCTATTTAAAAGAAAAATAAAGTACTTCAGAAGGTGAAAGCACTCTTAAAAGATATGCTACTTGAAGCAACAATGACAAAAGATGCCACCATCCATATTCAATTGGATGAACTCCTAACCAAGATAGAGACATCTGGAGTAGATGCATCTGAATATTTGAGAAAATTAAAGGACAAGGAGCTCACAGCTAAAATGATTGAAGAGGCACAGAAAGCTATTGCTATTGGCAAAGTTAAACTTGTCAAATTTATTGTTGAGTTGTCTCCTCAACTCAAGCACATTCTTTATTTATTTCAGAAATTCTGTACATTCTCTTTATTCATTAAGGACATCAAAAATAAAACAGAAGTAATTGAGAAAGAGGTCACTGATCTCTCAAATAAGTTGACCACTGAGCCCAATTCTATTCAGCAATTCTATACAAAGTTACAAAAGCTCATGGCTCAACAATTGGAACTCAGGAATGAAGAGCACAAGATAAGAATGGATATTATGACACTTCAAACATTATTCATTCCTCATCTTTCATCCATCCAAGAGCAGATCAACAAAGCTACCTCCCTATCCGCTCAGCAAGAGGGAAACACCTTAGATGGATTAATTTCACTGTTAGCTGACATTACAGCTCAGAATTCACTTATGGATAGTGTCAAGGATGCCCTCTCTGTCGCTCTCACCGATGCAAAGACAAAGTATAAATCCATTTTTGACTAGTTGCCCCCACCGAATGGTAACTAAATTTTGATGTTTGTCAAAAAGGGGGAGTGATATAGCATCAAAGTATCAAAGGGGAATGTTGTATATAGGGGGAGTATACCGAGCATTACAAAGTATCAAAGGGGAATGTTGTATACAGGGGGAGTATACCGAGCAGTACAAAGTATCCAAATGCACAATTAATTTTGACAGCATCGACCAATGATCACCAAACAGTAAACCAAGCAGCTAACACAAAATATTGATCACCGAGCATGCAAAATCAAAGCTTTTACAATATATTGATAAGGGGAGTATATCTGAATATATTATTTCATTGACAAAAGTATATACTGTCAGTTTTGTCAAAATTTTGTAAGTATATAGATTTTTGAGTTATGACTTTGAAAGTAGTTTTGTCAAACATCTCAACTAATGTCAAAAGGGGAGATTGTTACTACTTATCAAGTTGCCATTAGTTTTATATCCAAAGTCATTCTATATACTCCAGTCGGTTACTACTACCGAAATATTCAGTCGGTAAGAACAGAGCAAGTCGGTTATAGAAGAAAGTAGTCATAGAGCCTAGTATTCACCGAGCTATCTACCAAGTAACATTCCATGTCTATCGAGCAACAATAATGATACACCGAGTGAAACGTGTTACCAGATTCATTGAACCTAGAAACACATGGGAAAACGTGTTAGAAGATCGAGGAACATCAAACCGTTATCACATTGGAAATTGCACTTAAAGATTTTGTATGATTTCGAGGTCATCTATCCAATGAAATATTTTGCATGGTTATTCATTCGATAAATCATGTTTGTAATATCGAAGCAATGAACCTGATCACCGACATAAGATATCTATTTATACAACATGAATTGAAGATCAGAGTAAAAGAGAAGAAGTGTGTGAAGCAAGACACATGTGACAGATAAGGAAGCACTGAGTATTGCGACTGTCAGAGACACAAAGGTCACCGAGAAGCATTTCATAGAATAGTCAAGGAACAGAGTAAACAAAAGGGTTTACCGAGTTACTCTATGGGTTACCGAGGTATGCTATAAGCAAGGTAATCTCATTTTGAGCACATAGAATCTGCTATAACATTCCAGATGTAAAGTTGCAGATATTTGTAAAGATTTTATTGTAATATTTTGAAGTTGTAAGAGAAACCTTTAACAGGGTAAAAGACTCTAACCAAGTCTATAAATTGTAAAGACTTTAACCAAGTGCAGCATTTAGAATAAGTGTTGTGAAATCCTTTAGCAAGGTAGATCTAACAATCTTAATACTCCTAATAGGGTAAGCTATCAGAAATAGTTGAACATGTAGCTCTAACCGAGCAACCTTTATTATTGCAGTAGTGAAGTTGTGGGTGCCATCCCCACTGCAGTTTTTCTCTCTAACCAAGAGTTTCTGCGTAACCAAAATATATGTGTTATGGAGTGAATCATGTATGATTGTTATCTATTTGTTTTAGCTTTATGCTATCTTACAACAGTTTTTGGTTTATGCATAACAGTAAAGATATTTTTAAAGAAAGGATTTGAAGTACTTATTCACCCCTCCCCTCTCAGTACATTAGCTTTCCATATTGGGCCTAACAAAAATCAAGAAGCAAGAAGAGTTTGAAGCATTATTAGCAAGAAGGTTACCGAGAGCCAAAGGCAAGTATAAAGGAAAGATACCTTTAAAATGTTTCAATTGTGATAAAATAGGTCATATGGCTTCTAATTGTCTTGACAAAGAATCTAGTGAAAAGAGAGATTACCGAGAAGATAGACAGAAAGACAACCAATATAGAGGACATCGAGACTTCAGAAGGAGAGACAGAAAGACATGCCTAGTAGCTGATGAAGAATCCAACGATGATCAATCTGATGAAACTGATACAGAGGAAGTTGTTTATGTGGCTATTAAAGATGGATCAAATGAAGAAAGGTATGAAGAAAAAGCCCTAATATCTCACATAAATAATAATGATTCTTGGATCATAGATAGTGGATGCTCACATCACATGACAAGTGATAAACACAAGTTTGTTAAATTAGAAGATTATGATGGAGGTTATGTAAGATTTGGTAATGAAGCACCATGTCCGGTGAAAGGTAAAGGATCTATAACACTTCTTGACAATGCTAAATGTGATGATGTATATTGGGTTGAAGGTTTGAAATACAATTTGTTAAGTGTAGCACAACTAAACAATACAGGATACCGAATAGAATTTTAGAAAGGAATTGTCAAAGTTCATGACAAGCATGGAAAGTTAGCTGCTACCGGGACACAAACAAAAGGTAATACATTTCAACTTGACTCAACTCGGAACAAGTGTCTTTATGCTAAGATAGATGATACGTGGTTATGGCATAAAAGGTTTTGTCATGTAAATTTTGATAATCTGATCAAAATAAGTAAGAAGCACCGAGTAAGAGGTCTATCGAGTCTGGAAAAACCCGAGAATGCTATGTGTCGAGGATGCTAGATGGGTAAGATGACAAGATCAAGCTTTACAAGTAAGTCCTACACTTCTAAAGGAATTTTAGATCTAGTACACACTGATCTTTGTGGTCCCATGAAAGTTCAAAGTTATTATGGTGATAAATATTTCATATTATTTGTGGATGATTACTCAAGGATGATGTTAGTTATGTTTTTAAAAGAAAAATCAGAAGCTTTTCAAATGTTTAAATGGTACAACGCAAGAGTTGAAAATGAAACAGGAAGACAGCTGAAATGTCTTAGATCTGATAGAGGAGGAGAGTTCACTTCTGATGAATTTAACTTATTCTGCAATGATCATGGTATAAAAAGGCAAGTGTCTGCACCAAGAACACCACAACAAAATAGGATAGCTGAGAGAAGAAACATATCAATTGTAGATTGTGCCAGAACCCTAATGATAGAAAAGAGGGTACCTCAAACATTTTGGAGAGAAGCAATCAACACTGCTATTTACACCTTGAACCGAGGGGTGAACTCACAATAATGGTTCCCACTTTTTTGCCACTTTTGACACTGAGATGTACATTTTTAAAATAATCTTCAACTTCTGAGAACTATAACTTTTAAACTATTAAAAATTTGAAGATGATGTAAATTAGTGATTTCTAGCATTTTGTTTGTAGATTCTATATACATTTTTTTCAAATTTTTTTGATGGATTTTTAAAAAAAATTTCCATCTCCCTCGAAAAGTAGTTTTTTACAACAAACTACATTTTTTAAGAGTGAGGTGCCTCCCGAAACGTATAACTTTTTTTCTATAAATGGTAAAAACTCAATTCTTTCGAATTTTGGTTTGTAACATCAATATCCAGGGCTTGCATTTGGTTTTATAGTGACATGTTCAATATTTTTCATTTTATAAAGTTTTGAAGTCCGACTAGTCATAATTTAGACATAGGTTTACGTTTGAACACATAACTTGTTCTATATAAATCAAAATTCAATTTTTTTTTTTTGTTAGAAAGAAGACATCAATACCAGGGGCATAGATATTTTTCAGAATTTTTTTGAATTAGTTTCTTATTTTTCCCAATGCGTTGAATAGAGAAGTTCATGTTCGATGAAAAACTAATTTTCCATAAAATTAAAAAAACAAGAACATAATAAATTCTAAATATAACAAAATTATACTCGTTGGAAAGCTTGCTCTGAGTACTACAATCTAATATATTTGGGTTATCAAGATTATTTCATTCATGCTTTGAACCAGAGCTCCAAAGTCATTAATTCTTCAGAATTCTGAAAATTTTTGGGAGAAACCTCAAATTAGAGGGTTCGAATGAACAGTACTTTGAGCGAATGGGGTTCACTCGAATCCATTATGGTTCGAGTGAACCCCCATTCGCTTGAACCAATAGGCTTGATTTCGGCCAATACAAAGTCACTCGCGGTCCGAGCGAACCCAGGTTCGCAATGTTGTTCGCTCGAACTCCCAGGGGTAGTTCGAGTGAATACCACTATTTCGCTTGAACACCTAGAAAATCGAAGTTCCCACTTTCGCCAAATTCCTTCGTTGGCCAAAGTGGGAACCAGCTTTGTGAATTCACCCCGAGTACAACTAAAGAAAGGAACTATGAAGACACCATATGAAATCTGGTATGACAAGAAACCTAATGTAAGTTATTTAAAAATCTTTGGAAGTAGATGTTATGTTCACAAGGATGACAGAAATGGAAAGTTTGATCAGAAAAGTGAGGAATGAACATTTCTTGGTTATTCTTCTAGAAGTAAAGCATTTAAATGTCTAGTCAAATCATCTAATAAAATAGTGGAAAGTGCAAATGTGAAAATTGATGAATTCACAGAAAGAAATGATGAAGGAAATTCCAAAGAACCAGAAAATTATGAAGAATTTGTTTATGTTCAACCGAGAAGTCTTGCCAAGAAAGTTGCTGAAGAAAATGAAGATAATGTCTAGTTACCGAGTGATGAAGAAGATCATACAGAGCCTACCGAGCCTATATTAGCCAAATATGTCAGAAGACATCATGCATCAAGTCAGATTATAGGAGATAAGGATGATCCAGTGATGACAAGGAACAAATTGAGACATAACACATGTCTGATATCTGAATTTGAACCGAGAATAGTCAAAGAGGCAGTTAACAGTGAAGATTGGGTAAATGCTATGACAGAAGAGATTGATCAAATCAAGAAGAATGACACATGGACACTGATCCCAAGACCGAAGGACAAAAATGTAATCCGTACAAAGTGGATTTTCAGAAACAAGCTAAATGAAAAAGGTGAGGTCATTCGAAACAAAGCAAGACTAGTTTGCAAAGGTTATGCTCAAGAAGAAGGAATAGATTATGGTGATACTTTTGCACTTGTGGCTAGACTTGAGGGAGTAAGAACATTGTTGGCATATGCTGCTTTCAAAAATTTCAAGGTATATCAAATGGGTGTTAAATCTGCATTTTTGAATGGTATACTAGAAGAAGAAGTTTACATTAAACAACCTGAAGGATTTGTTGAAGACAGGAGTAAAGATCAGGTATGTAAATTAAACAAAGCTTTATATGGTCTGAAACAAGCACCTAGAGCATGGTATGAGAGACTGCACTCTTAATCAAGATTAGTTTTATAAGGACAAGTGAAAACAACAATATGTACATGAAGAATGATGAGGACAATGGAATACTGATCTCAACCATATTTGTTGATGACATTATATTTTGTGGAAATGACTCTCTATGCAAAAACTTTGGTAATGAAATGTGCAAAGAATTTGAGATGTCACTAATCGGTGAGATAAAGTATTTTATAGGTTAACAAATATTGCAAATGAAAGATGAGATTTTCATTACTCAATCCAAGTACATAAAGGAAATCTTGAAGAAATTTGGAATGGAGGATTCTAAACCTGTAAGTACTCTTATGACTGCCAACTGTAAACTATCAAATAATGATGAATCTGCATCTATTGATGAGACACTTTACCAATCTATGATTGGAAAGTTATAATATGTTGTGCATAGTAGACCAGATATAGCACATGCATCAGGTATTGTTGCAATATTTTCTGCAGATCCCAAGGAAACCCATATGACAACAATCAAGAGAATTTTCAGATACCTGAGAGGCACTAAAGATTATGGCTTAGTATATGAAAAGAAATGATTTTGATTTAAAAGTTTATACTGATGCTGATTGGGCAGGGAACATTGATGACAAGAAAAACACAAGTGGCAGAGCTTTCTTCTTAGGAAACAGACTAGTAAGTTGGCTTATCAAGAAACAAGGATGCATTCCACAGTCAACAGCTGAAGCTGAATATGTCACTGCAGCATTGAATTGCACAAATATAGCATGGATCAAACAACTGTTGGAAGGTATAAATGAAAAGGTTACCGAGCCAGTAACTATATTCTATGATAATACTAGTGCCATTAACATTTCAAAGAATCCGGTAATGCACTCTAAGACAAAGCATATATCTATAAAGTATCATTATCTCAGAGAAGAAGTTCAAGACAAGAAAGTTGTGCTAGAATATATCAGTTCAAAGGAATAAATTGCAGACATCTTCACAAAGCCACTTCCAAGGGACACTTTTGAGTATCTCAGAAGCAAGCTAGGGGTCCTACCCTTATCTTCTACTCACTGATAGAGTTCGGTGAAAGCATCAATTCGATGAATCTACATAATATTATGTGTGGATTGATACTGATTTACACACTTTAGAAGGTTTTCTAAAGGTGTGCAGGAAATAGTGAATAGAGACAAGTTGCTCCGACCGAGACTGAAATGATACGTGTGTAACACAACAAAAGCAAGCACTTCACAGCAGAAGAGTTCATGATTTAGTTCTTTTACTTTTTGGCATTGTTGTCAAAGGGGGAGAAGACTAAATGGTAAAGTCCTAAATGATGAAAATAACAGAAGACTAATGACAGGGGGAGAAGATTACTACAAAAGGGAGAAGTCTTACAACAATCTGAATCCGAATCAATTTGAATATCTTGTTGGTATTACCATTTAATTGTTGGTTTTTCCATCAATGCCAAAGGGGGAGATTGTTGGCATTTAAGTAGAAAGAAAGATTGTTAGCATTTCAATAAGGATATTGAGAAGGTTGCTGGAGATTATTGATATAACTGAAGAAGGATGTTTAATGTCTTAATAATATTGTTTTGTCATTGATGTCAAGAAATTGACTTTCTGATTCAGTATGATATTGCCATATCTTCAGAAGTATGTTTTGATGAGTATTAAGTGGTCGATAAGTGACATAGAAAGAATGTGATGAATAAGGGGAGAAATAAGTTATTCAATTGGCAACTACTACTGAATTAGACAATGATGAGATCATGATGTTTAGATTGTTTTTATATCCTACAAATATTGTTGATTGTAAGGTTAATACTATACTATGTCACCGAGCAAAGAACCTAGTCGGTAAACCCTAAGGTTATCGATATCGGTTAATGAAGGCAAAATGTCTACCGAGTGAAGGTTAGTATTTACCAAGTTGCAACCGATTTATGACAGATCATATTGGATGAATACAAGCATTATTTAATGAAGGACAATGATGAGCTGGAGTTGATTAAATGATTGGTATGTTGTGCATGAAGTTTGTTAAGGATCTATGGCAATGGAAGATTGGGAGGAAGATCTACAGCTCAGATTGAACCGCAATAACCATGTGCAAGTTCCAAGAAAGGAATGCAAGTCCCTAGGCAAGGTAAAACATTTTCAAATCGAAGGATACATTGAACCTAGTCAAGTTTAAAGATCTGATGGCTAAGATTGATCATGGGAAATGTGATCAAGGAGATTAAGCGGTTAGAATTGTTTATAAATAAGGAATTGTTGATAAACAATGTATGTGGGCAAGTGTAAGCATGAGGATGCTACATAGTGATTACCGAGCACAGAAGCTTGAAGACCTATTTTGAATAACAGAGTAAGGAGCCCAGCAGAGGGCCAAGATAAGTCCTATGACAAGATTGTTTTGAGCAAATAAGAATTTGCTTTAGCATTTTAGATGTGAAGTTGCAGATATATTTACTACTGTTGTTTATTTTGTAAGTGACAGGAAATCTCTTAACCGAGTGGACCTAACAGTCTTATTTGTAAATCCTCTAGCAAGGTAACATTCTAGTTGAGTGTTTGAAATCCTTTAACAAGGTCACTTCTAACAAAGTGAAGATTCTAACAGATCTGAGGGAAATCCCTTAACCAGGTCACATCTAGCAATGTGTTTGTAATCTTTAACATGATTTTCTTTTAACCGAGCATACTCTAGAAGAGTATATTTCTTAGTGGGTCCGAAATCCCATAGTGGTTTTTCCCTATTTGGGTTTCCACGTTAAATTTGGTGTTATATGTGTTATGATGATTATCTATTTATGAGTTAGCATGTTTAGCAGTTTTTGGTTATATTGCTGAAGTTTAAGTTACTGAGGTTGAATCTATTGAGAATATTGAATATTAAGTTTGTATGATTCACCCCCCCTCTCATCTTGTTAGCTATTGGCATCAGAACGTTACAATATGATGGAGAGAAAATAGTCATTGTCAATGATTTGATTGAAAATCTATTACACACAAGATATTTCACATCCTTAACCTTCTTGAAAAGGTTTGATTGAAAATATATTACCATCAAGAAGGAGAGCATTCCACATCCATCAGGAAGGAGCCCATCCAATCAAGTTGAAAAGAGACGCTATTTAACTTCACCGAAGGCTCAATCCAAGGGAGAGGTAAAATAGCAAAGGTATAAATGATCTTTTGATGTTTTAGTGTTTTCTTGCTCATTTCATTGTGTTTTTGCTCATTTGACCTCTCATTCCATTTTGCCATCTTCAATATAATTAGAGAAATTGAAAGAGTAGAGAAAGGGAGTATTCGGTCTAAGTCTGAGCATCTCGATCAAGGACACCAACACAGTGCGCAGACGTCTGTGCGGTGCATTGTAGTCTCGTATGGACAGCAAAGAAAAAGACTTAGAAAAACAAAAAAATAGACTTTGCGTTCTTTAGATAACTTGCAAAACCCAAAAGTTAGAAACGTGAAAGTGAATAAAAGATAATATATAGTGTTTATGGTGAAAATGGATAATAACAATAATATTTAAAGACTAAAATAGATTCAACCACAAAAACCCTAGCCTAACAACAACAAAGATCCACCATAACATATGAAGATTACCTAAGACAATGTAAATTTAACAAAATCACAAAGATTATACCATCACATGTCCAATAGGGTTTGGATCTCCATTCTTCCTATCTCCATTGATCTTGCTTGATATATTTGTTCTCAAATTTAATATGTACACAAGAGCTCAACGAAGAACGGAAATGTTGTTGCAAGTAGGCTTGATCGCATATGAAAGTTCAAAAGCGTAGTTGGGTAAAATGATTAGCTGATTAGGGTTGATAATGAAGGAAGTATCTCTTTATATAGAAGACATTGTAGAAAATGGAGGGATAAGATTGAGAGGTGTAAAAGATTAATGGTCGTCTATGATTAGAGGGTAGGTAGAGAAAATAAGAAAATAATAATAGGGTAGGTAGTGTAGGAATTAAGAGATGAATGACATGTGTCATAGGTAGAAAAGGATAATGAATTAATTAAATAAATAAAGATTCATTTAATTAATAGAGGAAGTGGGATCAATTAAATAAATAAAATATCTATTTAATTTGGGAAAGGGATAATTTAAATAAATAAATTTATTTATTTAAATGAGAAATAAGGCTAAAAAAGGATAAAATGAATTAATTAAATAAATAAAGATTTATTTAATTAATAGAACAATTAGGCTTAAAATAATTAATTAAATAAAAATATTTATTTGATTAGATAGGACAATTTTAGGTGTCTACATTTTGCCCCTCTTTGAGACAATGCAACTTGTCACGTTTTTTCAAAGAAGATAAGATGAGCTGATACAAAGTTGCCCCAAGATGGGAATAATATGCCCCCTCGAGAGATTGGATGAAAATGTTTGAAAAGATCGCAGAAAATCTCTTGATAAGAAAGAAAGATGAGAAAGGACTGACAGATAGGATAGAGTGACAGAGTCACGGGATAAAGAAGACTTGCTCGGGAAATGAGGGCTAGGGTAGTCTATAAGATAGACTACGAGGGAAAACATCCTCATTGTCATCCACACACCTAAGAGATCAAAGTCCAAAGAGAGAAAAGAGCAGTCAGTAGTTAGCACCGATGGCATTGGTGCACAGATTCGATCGCATTCACCGATATCAGAGGCTAGCAAAGGCAGGAGAGCTAGTGCGTACCACAAAACCTCCTTGTACCTTGGTGCATTAATTGTTGTCATAAATACATGTTAGGTAGGGTAAAAAATGCACTTTAGGTATGTTGCAAAAAATGTCAAATAGGTCAAAATATGGGAAGGCGTGTCTACGTTGGTGCCAGATGCCTCTGGGTAGGTTAGGCACGTCTAGGTAGGTGCCAGACGTGTCTACGATTGCAGTAGTGTCTGTGTTCAATGCGAGCACGTTTGTGTATTTCAAGCATGTTTATGTAGGATAGGCGCGTCTGGGTAGAGAAGAGGCACATCTGTGTGATTCAGGTGCATATGTGCAGTATGCAAGCATGTTTATGTCATGAATGTGCGGTTATGTATTCAAGGTCAAATTGACAGTTCTGTGATGAACATACGTTGTCGATTGGATAAGCTGCTGAGAGGATACACTCAAGAAGGTCCTCTAGGGAAGACTAGAATATCAGATAGGGCTAGGATTGACAATTTTGTGATAGAACATACATTTCCAATCAGGAAACTACTCAAGAGGATACACTCAATCAGAGCCCTAGGATAGGATAGATCGAGGCACATTGTGATGAACAGGGAGTACCATTGAAATTGACAATTCTGTGATAGAACATAGGTTGTCAATTGGATTAGGATGGAATTGACAATTCTATGATAGAACATACCTTGTTAGTTGGATAAGATACTCAAGAGGATACACTCAAATAGGTGCCCTAAAAGATAGGATCAAAGCAGCACTTTGTGATGAACAGGGAATGCTACTAGGATAAAAAGCAGTACTTTGTGATGAATAGGGAGTACCACTAGGATAAAAAGCACTACTTTGTGATGAACAGGGAGTACTAAAAAGAGCAGCACTTTGTGATGAATAGGGAATGCCACTAGGATAGAAAGCAATACTTTGTGATGAATAGGGAGTACCACTAGGATAGAGTGTCATATGATAGATATAAGCACTAGGACAAAAAGAAACACTTTGTGATGAATAGGGAGTACCACTAGGATTGACACAGTTGATTTGCTTGACTACAGGAGGACCTACCGATGCTGGAGTCACAAGAGAGATTCCCTTCGACTCAGAGTTTATGACCAGAGCTGACACTTGAGGAGAGAGAAACAACTCAGGCTATGGGCTTGTGATATATTCTGTATGTGCTTGAGTTTTGGGCGAACATGGAATTGCTGACTGCATTAGCTGAGAGATGGCACTCAGAGACATGCACATTTCATTTGTCAATGGGTGAGATGACAACCACCTTAGAGGATGTGTATAGGATACTGTGGATAGCGATCGATGGGGAGTTAGTTTCTTACATTCGAGAGGGAGACAAGGACGCACTGAGATGAGTGTTTCAAGATCCAAGACTGGAGATGAGGGCAGGACACATAACTTGGGATACCATGACAACGATAGGATTGGCGCTATCGGTGGTGTTGGCAGGAGTTATCAGTGGATTCCTCTATTTGGATAGGGCAACATGAGGGTTGGTTGTGGGATGGGGGAGGACACTGGAGACATTGGTGACTAAGCACACCAAGTTTGTCTAGGGGCCGTGTCTGCTGGCACACTTGTACTATGAGCTGCATCAGTTTGTGTATCACAGATCAGCAAGATTGGGATGTGGAGTGACACTGATGTAGGTGTGGGCATATGAGCATCTGTCGGTTACATGATCAATAGATTTTAGAGGCAAGGGACATGGGCGTAGTTATGTACACTTGTATGATATGATTACATCACAACCACAAATTGGGAGACTGTAGTATTGGCGCAGGGTTATCGATGAGATAGACAATGTGGTATGGAGGACATACTTAGACTGTGAGGAGTGGGAGGATGACGCAGTGGAGCTACCGTATGTATTCTAGAGCAGGTATCTGATAGGGAGGACACCATTTATCATTGAGCAGCAATTGGTAGATAGGGTGGGCAGGCAGTTTGGCAGGATACATCGGATGCCATGGGGTTCAAGGATGTATGCATGGATAGTGAGGGATCAGGTGCATTTGGGACCATTTCTTTCTTATGATTAGGTTGTGACACAAATGGTAGAGATGGTTCCCATGCCTTGGGATATATGGGCAGATATAGAGGATGCAGGCATGGATGAAAAGTACACTACATATTGGGGAGAGCATCCATTTCCATGGCTGACAGATCTAGGGGAGTCGATAGATGAAGACAGTGGAGGTGACATAGATGATAGTGGAGATGGTGGAATTAGAGGCCAACGACAGAGGCAGGACACAGTGGTAGAGAGGAGAGTGGCTCTAAGGAGAGAGGACAAAGAGGAGAGACAGGCTTGCATAGTGAGGGGCAGAGGTGGATTTCCACTACAGGTGCCATAGCACAGGTTCTCAGACATGTATAGGCTCCTAGACAGGGACATGGATGGGGAGAGGGGAGGAGGAGGAGCTACTATCCTTGAGGGAGATCTGCCAGGGATAGGAAGATGAGATTGAGGATCTGGAGAGGGATGCAGCTAGACTTAGGAGACAGCTGAGGGATACTGAGCACGAGAGGGATTAGGCTATTCAGTGCTATATAGAGGCCGATACAACACTGAGGGCAGGGAGGCAGGCATCAAAGGACATAGGGGCAGGATATGCCTATGTTTTGCAGGTAGGGGATGAGATAGCCTACTGGAGAGACCTATACTATGGAGCGGTGCCACCAGATCAGCGGGCTAGGAGCTTTCGGAGACCATCATGGACTGCAATGACCACTAGAGGGAGAGACAAAAGATAAGCGTCTATTGGTGGGGTCATGGGTCCTCCACCACCACCAGATAGAGGGGACAGGAGAGATGATCTTGGGCCAGGTCCTTTCAGGGCTCAGACTCCATTGAGGTCAACCAGCTCCGAGGGAGGGAGTTCATCATAGCCTTAGAGGGCTCCCTATGTATCAGTTTTGTACCATTTTTAATGGTGATGTAGACACCTTCGGGTGATTTTGTAGCCATATGTATTTTGACATCATTGTATCATGACACTTATGATTTTGATATATATATATATACATACATATATGAGATAATTCATCCTTGCAGCAGCTATATGCATGTGTACCTATGTGATTCTTATGATATGGATGCAAATATGTACACGAGGAAATGCATTATTTTTGTTCTTTTATGTTTTAAATGTTATGCATGATGCAAATGTGAATGTTTGAAATGCAAATGATAATGAAACTAACTATTTACATGATGAGAATGTAAAATGTGCTAACATGTGTTGTGTGCAGGATGTGATGCAATTGTGATATCTATATGTATGTATGAAATTCTTAATATGTGTTAATGCAGGTGCAACTACATGAAATGCAAATATTTTTGGTGTGTCATTATACTCAGTCGTGTGATAGCAAGCTGCACGGACTTGAGAAGGACAATGGAGGTGAATCAAGAAGTAGGGATGAAAGATAGAAGATATGAAATTGAAAGAGCTTCTTGTGTGTTATCATCATTGAGCTTTATTATGTCAAATAGGTTATGACAATTGAGGTATATGTTTGACCCAGAAAGTCATTGTACCCATTTGCATGGAGATAAGACAGTTGCAATTAATGAATTCCCTAGTTCATACTAGACTCACAATGTGCTCATATCCTTCGACAAGTCATAGCATTACTATGAGATAATCCACAGACAACAAAGAAAAATAGGTGACGATACCCCATCCCCGTATTTCTAGTCAAAGACATCCTGGAGATAGAATCTCTAGTCAGAGACATCCTGAAAAATCTAAAAGACATGTAACTAGAAGATAAAATAAAAAGAAAAACCAAGACCTGACACCTACATCCACTGTAGTCCTCGAGTTTAGTGTCTCTTGCCACTTGTATAAGTCTATCGATTGTGGTTACATTGTTTACTTTCACAAAAGGATAGATAGCACTGAACCATAATGTTGTCTGAGTCTGTTGAAAGATTTGAATTTTTGAAGCCCATTGTTGCTTGTGTCTCATCTGAAACTGACCGAATCCATAAAACTGGTACTTTATTGCAAAGAAGATGAAACTTTATTGCGGATTGGTGATGCAAGTGCTTCTTTATTGTGGATTGTGCATGGATAGACTGAAGAAGATTGGAAGAAACTGTACTCCTCGGAACGTGTGATGCTCTTAGTTCCATACCCATCACTAGACGTAGGATTTGCCTTAGCCACAGATAGGAGCTGATTTATTATGGATGGAAAGGGATGAAAAAGAATGTTTATTATGAATGGCTAACCAATCTTAGGTAGATCAATAAGAAGCAATGATGGGAATGGGTAATTTTATTATGGATGGATAGACTATGAGTGTGTGCAAAGTGAAGGATGATATCAAATACTGAAGGAGGGAGGAGCAATGTCTCTACACATGGCGCCGGTGACCCGGTTTTCACCATGGTACTTGCCCAGGGCGCCACTGAAGTGGTTTTCACCATTGGGCGAATTTATTTCTCGACTTTTTTTTTTATGTGTCACAAGGCACCTATTTGCCAAGTTTTCACCAAGTAACGATTTTTTATTTTTATGATTTTTTTGTATTTTTTATATTTTTTTGATTTTTTTGTATTTTTGAATTAGGATACTTTAAGAGCTATGTGTAAAACTTGCAAAGGTGCATGTTGTTGATAGGATCCTCCAAAGGTTCACTCTCTGGGGTTGAGAGATGATATGCACCAGATCCATAGACTGTTGTAAGGATGTAAGGACCAAGCCAGTTTGGTTTGAACTTGTCCTTCTTCTATCTGTCTTGCTGATTTTTAGGATTTTCTCTGAGAACTAAGTCACCCACCTCAAATGTGTGAGGCTTAACCTTATTATTGTAATTGCAATGTTCCTTGACTGAATGATGTGTAGCTCTAGTGACTGTCTTCCTTGATAAAGGAACTGAGATAGCATTACTAGTGTGTGGACTACACGGGCCCGTATGCATGTCACCTAAAGAAGTTTGGGCATCCCTGATAACAAAGTCCTTCGAGGAAACTCCATTAAAGGTCCATGATATATCACCAGAATGGATGAGTGATGAAGGCCTGTGATTGCAAAAAGAAATGAAAGTAGGATAGCATGATGGAGACTTAGGATCAACAAGTATGCTTTTTGACTTAAAATTTTAGAACTTTTGCCCCCAGTTATTTTGATATTAGGGGAGATCAACTCTTGTTCTTTTTTCTTCATAGTATTTTTATCCTTGACCTTGATTTTTTCAGAGTCCAATAGCTTTTGATTTTGATTTGGACTAAAGGATTTCACTTTATTTTTTACTTTTAGATCTTTCCTTTAGAAGCTTGATTTTTTATCCCCAATTAGTAAGGGCTTTTCTGATTCTTGTTGATCCAAGTCTAGGAGTGGACTAGAAATGGAATGAGTGGATGAAATGGTAAAGCTATGTGAGTTCTCAAGAGGGCTGGAAATACACTCAATAGATTCCTCGTTGGAACCACTCTTAGGACTATTGATATCAAGAGCCGCTTGCACCACTAGAAGAGATTTGCATTCAGACTTAGTAGCCACAACACTAAGTGCTTCATACCCAATTCCTTGGCATTGCAAATTGTTTATAGGTTTTTCTTGTCGACTAGATACCTTAGGAGATAATGGGATTTGATCAACATGAAAGATATACTCACTACATCCCATGTCTTTAATCTTGAATTTTTATTTGATCTTTGTTTGCTTTGATGTAGAAGGTTTTAATGATTCAGGGTCAATGTATGCAGAAGATGGAATATCTTCTCGATTGACTAGGATTGTTATTTCTGATCTAGGTCGCAGATTGTTGAAATATATGAATGGATTAGGATCACCATTAACAGTCACTTCAACTCCATTGTGTGGAAACTCGATACATTGATGATATGTTGAGGGAACAACTCTCATTTTATGAATCCATGGGCATCCCAAGAGTATATTGTATGTGAGATATAGATCAAGGACTTGACAAACCACATCCTTAGTAATTGGCCCAACTCTGAGAGGTAAGGTGATTGTGCCCTTGGATGAACGCACTTCATCATCATATGCCTTGATGGTAATTTTGTTTGTAGAATTCACAACTTTATCTAAATATCCCAATTGTATCATTGTGTTCAAAGTACATATATTGAGACCAACTACTCCATCTACCAGGACTTGTTTTATTTGATGTTTGTGTAGGAAGTCTTCAATGTGTAAAGGCTTATTATGTGGTTGGATCACAGAGGCGTCGACAGCTTCTGTGAATGTAAGAGAGTGTGGAATGGAAAGGTATCCCACCATGGCTTGAAACTGGTCCACGTTCAGATCAGTGGGGATGAAAGTGTCTTTTAAAGTTTTGTCAAGAATGGCTTTATGTGCAGGGGATATGCATAGAAGTTCAAGGATGGAGATAAGCGCGGGTGTCTTCCCTAACTGTTCTACAAGGTCATACTCAGGTTTGGTTGATGAGGAAGTGGTGTTTTTAGCTGGAGCACCTTGCAAAGTGATGTTACCTTGATGAGTTGTAACATTACATTCAGAGGTAGGTTCAGAAGAAGATCCAATGCCTTTTAGGACAACTTTAGGTCTTTGGGTAGAATTTTCAGGCGTTTTGTCCTTTATGATAATGGTAGAGACATAATTGTCCATCGAAATGTGATTGATAGTTAATCATAGTTATAGGATGCTCTGGTATAGTTGGTCTGCTCATCTGTGGCTTTGGCTTTTCCCTTGTCATGTTTTGGGAATGGTTATTTAAACATTTCATGTTCTTTATTGGATGAGTGTCCTTCGATCTCAATGTCACCTCTATCAATAAGATATTCTATGATGTTCTTCAGTCGATGACAATTTCTTTTTTTATGACCCTTTCTCTTATGATATTGATAGTATTCATTGTCATTCCTCCAATTTGGGTTGACCTTTGGCTCATATGGAGGCATATCTAAAATTGTTATTATTTTGTTTGCCACTAGCTTCTTGAAAGCTGACTCAAGTGGTTCTCCCAATGGGGTGTATTTCCTTCGTGGTTTTGAAGTGGCTTGAGTATTCACTTGGTTGTTTGTAGAACTTGATCCAGAAAGAATGATTTTGGGTCTTACTGTGTTAGCATCAACAACACCATTATTTACTGTGTTTTTGTTTTTGTTTTTGTTCCAAAATGGTGGCTTGTCTTTTCCCTTAAAGTCCTCTTTGTTTTCTTTGAATATCTTAATTACTCCTTGTTCAATTAAGACCTTCTCTGTTGCTAAGCCTTTCTCAATGACATCCTTAAAGGTGGAGAAACAAGCTTTTCTTAAGTCATAACCAATTTCTCTATGGACATTCTATGTGAACATCTCTACCATTTGTTTTTGTGGAATTTCACAAGAGCATTTGCTGGCTAAATTCCTCCATCTTTGTAGGAATTGTGAAAATGACTCCCCATCCTTTTTCTTGGTGTTGCACAAAGTGGTGACTGATATGTCTATCTCTATGTTGTATGAGAAATGTTGTATGAATGCCTCTGCTAATTCACCCCATGACTTAATTCTAGGTGGGAGCTGGGAGAACCATTCCATAGCTTGAACACCTAAGCTTTGTGGGAAGAATCTCATCAAATTTGTTTCTTTTGTTTCTACCTCAATGCAAACTATGAAAAACTATCTTATATGTGCCTTAGGATCTCCTTTGCCTCTGTACTTATCGAACTTAGGTGTCATGAAATGTGTAGGAAAATGAGGCATTGGAATGATTCTGCCAAATGGATAGGGACATATGTCTCTCATTGTGTAAGCTAGCTTCGGTGTATTTATGTCCTCCATTTTCTTTTGTAAGTCCTTAATTTGCTGCTCCAAATTGTTCTTAGGTGGAGACCGACTTCTTGGGACCATATCCCATGCCTGAGCCACCCAGTGGAGGAGGAGCATGTTGCATATATGGATGGTATTGATCATATGCATGTTCATATGGAGGAGGTCTATAGTGATGCTGCGTATAGGGACCACTTGGTATAG
The DNA here is from genome assembly GCF_030272615.1 of Cryptomeria japonica. Classification (NCBI taxonomy): domain Eukaryota; kingdom Viridiplantae; phylum Streptophyta; class Pinopsida; order Cupressales; family Cupressaceae; genus Cryptomeria; species Cryptomeria japonica. Next base: position 751,561,879 of record NC_081413.1, read on the forward strand.
AGTCATGATGAGGAATGGAATATCTGTTTTGTCCATGTATACCATACTCTATAGGCATATCATGAGTTTTTTCTAATGTGTTGCCCCCAAATTTTACGCGGGGTTTCCTTGTGTCCAAATTTTGAACATGCCTTTGGATATCCAATTGCTTTGGTGATTGGTCCTTAGCATTGGCATGTGATTGAGTATATTTTTCTGCATAAGACTTCCATAATGGTCTGCGAAGGTGAGTATCATATGCTTGACCATGTGTATGTGGGACCTCAAGTTTTTGAAATAAAGATGATGGTGATTCAGACATAAGATGTAGTCCTCTATTGCCTCCACTATTAGGCCTCCTTTGATCCATGTTGAGTTGAGGTTCTTGCAAAGGTTGATTTTCCATTATTTGAGACATGTCAAAATCATGAGAAATCTTGGCTCCACTTTGCACCATTACTTGTAAGAAATATTGTCAATCTCTTCTCATGGTGTCCTCAACCCATCTATTAAAATGGGGATCCATAATGGAGTCTTCCACTTCTGCTAAATGTGCGGAAAAGTTGTCCATATTGTCATTGTGTGTATCATTGTTGTTTGTAGTTTCCATGTTCTCAACATTTGGAATGTTTCTATAAGTGTCCATGTCTGGTAATGTGGTATGATCAAAATTGAAAAAGACATCATTGTCATATTCATAAGCACTCATGTTTGTGGACTCTTGAGCCTCTTTAGCTTCTCTCCTAGATTTTTAAGAATGGGTTTCAACCATGAAATAGGTCTTGACCAAGATGTGTGAGACTAGATGAAAATGGAAAGAGTATGGAAGACCAAGATTTGGGTGGAATGTAAATGGATCTAAGGTGTACTTGCAATGTTCAAAGTGTAAGATCAAGTATGTATGTAGTAGAGTAGGTGTGGCTTCCAAAGAGATGATAGTTTCTTTTGATGAGGTAAGTTGACCTTGACTCTAAGTAAGACCAAATGAGACCCAAAGGTGATATACCTTGATGAGGGACCACTTAGCAAAATGTTGTTGTATGTAGTGTGTTGACAAAGTAAGATGAGGACAAGCAAGTGACCTTTTGATTCAAGTTTAGACAAATGTGAATGTAATGCAAGGTGTAAAGCAATGATTAACTTTGTGAGACCCAAAGATAGGTTAAATACTAGATGAAAATCTGGAGAAATAACTTAGGAAGCTCAAGAATTCCCAAACCAATTGCTCTTGTTTGTTGGACTATAGATTTTTCCAATTTGTGAAGTTGTTTGTTGTCACCAAATCAGAATTTTTTGACTGTTTTTCGTGACAAGATGACACAATGTTGATGAGGACTCAATGCTTGCAAGTGTTTAGACTCAAAATGACTCAAAGAAAAGTGTGTTGTTTGATGTAAAAATGTTTTGCATACACTTGAAGACACAAAAGACACAATGTTATAATGTTTGGTCTTGAATGTTTGAATATTCAAAAGAAGACAAGCACAATTCTTATGGCTGGCCAAGACAATAGTTGTTGATCCCACATGGGGTTCCCCCGAGGCTACGCTATTTAGAGTGGATACTTAGATGCTTGACCCCATTGGCTCCACCCTTGGCACTCACTTCTCCGAGGCATCCAAGCGTCAGTCCCCACGAAAACTCCCCGTGGTGAACTTTGTGTCTCTACTAAGAACCGTATGTGTGTGGGCCGCTCCAGAGGTCCGACCTCCTGCCCCAACAACTAGAAGGATTTTGGCTTTCTAAACTAAAAAGGTGATAGTAAGGGCATCCGCTCGAGTGGCCATACATGTGACACTTTCAGCTCTATAAATACATAAGGCTCCCAGCCGGTAGGGGTTATGCCCTACAATTTATCAAATAAATTTGATCAAACGGGTTTATGGGGAGACATAGTGTCAGTATGAATTAATCAACACACGTTACCCATGGCTTTCACCATGGATACAGTTATTTATAGTGGTTTGGAAGAGGTGGGTTTTCCTCGCTACCACTTGGGTCTTTCTCTCCTCACTATTAGTCCTAATGACCACACGGGGAGACGTGCCCTCTAGAGATTAAACAAAAAGAGCTTATTGCTCAAGACAAAAAAGACACTGGTTCAATTTTAGTGCACCAATTGAAGTGTTTGGTAATATATGAAAACAAGGCACACAATAAAGATAAAAAACCCTTGCCAAAATTCTGCAACAAAGTTTTGTTAGCAGTTTTTCAATAATACCCCTCTTGCAAGCACACAAGTTAGGTAAATTTTAGATCCAAAAGAATTTGTGAAATATGGGTCCTTCAATAATGCATTTTTTGACAAATTCAAAGATTTGATTTTCCATGAGTTCTTTTGCATCATAAAAAAAATAGAGAACCTGTAAAATTTCAAGACATTTTCAGAAATGTAAGAAAATCCAAAAAATTTGCTGATTTACTACAAAAATTATTTTTTTATGAAAAATCATAAAAAATTCATATAAAATGCACAATTGATCCAAAAAATCTGGAATGTTTTCTAGGCACTCCTGATAGCATTCCAAACCTTTATAAAAAATTCGTGCAAAAATTCCAAGCAGTTTGTGTGATATGATCAAAATAATGCAAAACCGTAATGTTCAAAGATCCAATTTTTTAGAAATTATTTTGCATCAAAATTAAAATCACAAAGAACAGATCCTGTGTATAATTCCGAGAGATTTCCAAAAATGTAAGAAATCTGAAAAATTCGCTTAGTTTCTCTCAAAATTAATTTTTTATGAAAATGCATAAACAATTCATAGAAAATTCAAATATGCTCCAAAAAATCTGATTTTTTTAGTGAGTATTTATGATATTGTTCTTGACCTGCAAAAAAATTAGATGTCAAAATTCAAAGCCGTTTGTGAGATCTGATCAAAATAATGAAAAACCCTAATTTTTAAAGATCTGATTTTTGAGGTTATATTTTACATCAAAATTAAAATCACAAAGAATAGAGCCTATGTATAAATCAAAGAGCTTTCCAAAAATATAAGAAAATCCAAAAAATTTGCTCATTTTCTCTCAAAATTAATTTTTTATGAAAAATCAAAACAAATTCATAGAAAATTCAAATATACCCCAAAAAATCTAAATTTTGGATTGCGAGCTCTTTATACTGTCGCAAACCTTCAAACAAAATTTGATGCAAAAATTCCAAGTTGTTTGTGAGATCGGATCAAATCTCTCCAAGATCTTGATTTTGTGTCCAAAACCCTAGCTGCACAAGGTTATTCTCCAAATTGTTTTACAAAATTGCAATATAGGGTTAGAAAAATCTGCAAAAAACATAGATATGAAAAATCCATGTTCCACAGGGCATGCCAAAATGTTTATGGTGAAAATAGATAATAACAATAATATTGAAAGACTAAAATAGATTCAACCACAAAAACCCTAGCCTAACAACAACAAAGATCCACCATAACATATGAAGATTACCTAAGACAATGTAAATCAACAAAATCACAAAGATTATACCATCACATGTCCAATAGGGTTTGGATCTCCATTCTTCCTATCTCCATTGATCTTGCTTGATGTATTTTCTCTCAGATTTTATATGTGCACAAGAGCTCAACGAAGAACAGAAATGTGGTTGCAAGTAGGCTTGATCGCATATGAAAGTTCAAAAGCGTAGTTGGGTAGAATGATTAACTGATTAGGGTTGATAATGAAGGAAGTATCTCTTTATATAGAAGACATTGTAGGAAATAGAGGGATAAGATTGAGAGGTGTAAAAGATAAATGGTCGACTATGATTAGAGAGTAGGTAGAGAAAATAAGAAAATAATAATAGGGTAGGTAGTGTAGGAATTAAGAGATGAATGACATGTGTCATAGGTAGAAAAGGATAATGAATTAATTAAATAAATAAAGATTAATTTAATTAATAGAGGAAGTGAGATCAATTAAATAAATAAAATATCTATTTAATTTGGGAAAGAGATAATTTAAATAAATAAATTTATTTATTTAAATGAGAAATAAGGCTAGCAAAGGATAAATGAATTAATTAAATAGATAAAGATTTATTTAATTAATAGAAGAATTAGGCTAAAAAAATTAAATAAATAAAAATATTTATTTAATTAGACAGGGCGATTTTAGATGTCTACAAATAGAAATAGAAATGAATATGAATGAAATAAATAAAGCACAAGAAAACCCTTGTGCATTCGAATGTTTCTAATAACCTTACACACATGAAGAAGAGGAAAAATGTTGGGGGTTGTGTTTAGAGGCCTGCCTCAGTCAAACCCCCATTTTGGTGTTTCCACCTCCACGTACAACCTAGATAGATAGGTAAATCAAAAGATAAATATCTAGAATGATAAAATGATTAAATAGATAGGGGATGTGATAAATCCCAAGATGCTCAAAGATGAGATAGATAGAAAGATATTACTAGCAAGGCCCGAGAAAGCCAAAAAAGATACAAAGAGATTATTGTGAGAGCTTGAGAGTGTTTTAGTAAACTAGAGACTATTGTAGCAAGTGAGAGAACAAGAGAAAGTTGTGAGAGCCAAGAGAACCAAGAAAGATTTCTTGAAGAAATAAGAGAGAGTGATTGGGTAAGCTAAAGCCAAGAGAGTTTGCATGAATGAAAGCGAAAGATTTAAATGAGAGAATAGGAGGGAAAGAAGAGGCTAGTGAGTCGTTTAGAAGATTTCGAGTTGTTTCCATCGACCAAGGTAAGATGACAACTGTCGAAATGCACAAAACCAACATTTGAATGTTAAGATGTCATAGGATGAATGTGCAGTGCGTAGTCATCCCTGTGGTTCCCTATTGTCCAGATGAATCACACTAAAAAATGATGAGTGACAAGAGAAACATGCGGCTAACATGAAACAAAAGTTGAAGGATAGCCGCTGAAAAGTTGTCCTAATAATCCTAAGAGGGAAAAGGATGATGGAAGGGCTAAAATGAGGCTACTCAAATGCTAGGGGAATGGATACTAAAGTGGCTACAAAAGTGTAGGTGGAATTGCAAAGGGGTATGCAATTTTCTACTCTACAAGAATTAGGCAAAATGAAAAAAGTTCCTAAGTGTTTTATCCCTTAAGCCCTAATTCTAAACTTTAAGTTATATTTCTTTGTGGAATTTCTATGCCTAATTGCTTGTCTTTAAAACACAACCTTAAGCATCAAAGGTTGTGTGTTTACCAACCCCTTTGCCTGGTAACCAATTGGTCCTATTCAAGTTTATTTTTTCCTAAGTTTTATAATATTTGTGGTGGTCTATGTAATGAAGACATGTGGTGACTAGGTGTGTGCACACAAGTTCCAAAGATTTGTACTTTGTCAGAGTAGTGTTGTGCATGATCACACCGCCTGTCCAATGACCTTGTTTGTTCAAAAGGTGGAAGTGATATTCATCCAACTCAATGATATATGATTGGTTGTGCAACCTCATGATATTAGATATGTTAGTGGTTCCTAGGTTGTACATTATCGCATAATGATGACACCATGTCTAGGTCCCCCTTAGTAGTCAAATAAAGGAAAAATATTATTGCAATCTCATAGTGTTAGAATAGTGGGCCCCAAATTCTACTTGTGAGAGTGCAGAATGCTTTTTCTAGACTCAGTGTTCAAGCACACAAGTAGTAATGGTGAAATGACTGGTTTTGGTAATTTTTTTATCCATTTGAGGAAAATAAATACATCCCTAGGATCACCTCAATGAATCATTTCAAGTTTTGATTGCAAGTGAAATTTTAAGACAATTGGACCTCTTTTTGAAGTTTGTGTTCAAACTAGGTTTTGATGTGAATTGGTGTGTAAGTGATCATTTTGAGCTCTATTTTACTTGAATTTTCCAGATTTGATGCTTCTGAGTTCATAGCCATTGGTGGTTTTCAATTCCATTGAAAAAGTATGTAGAATTAAAGGAAATTGTGAAACCATAAATGTGTTGGTAAACCCTAAGTCTTTGTCGTGTCTATAAAAATGACTTACTTAGTTTGAAAACCATCTACTACAAAGAGAAGTCTTGGTGACTTTGATTTTAGTTTCCTAGATCATCAAGAAGGCATGCCAATGTGTATGGTCTGGGAGGTCCCAATGATAGGTTAATTGATAATCTAGGAGGTTGCAGGGATACAAATTTAACAGTATCCAGGTGGTCATTGTTTAAGCACTAGTACATAAAGAGGTTGGCTCACTTCACTCTTTAGAATGACTGGGTTCCTAGATTTGGGAAATTTGGTAGTTCCCAATGTGTTTGTAGATGCTACAAATTTTATAAAATTTGTTGCTAGGAGGTATAATGTGCGAACAAGAAGAGTATTGGCTATAAATGGAGTTGTTATGATATGCTTTTCAAAGGATTTCATTTCATTTTTTAAATCTTAATATAGTAGCTAGCAAGGTTTTCAATTTTGATGCCTTTGAAGAAAAGTATCAAACGCATAAGGGTGTATATAGGTTTGTATATATTTATAAGCATAGGGTGAAGGATTCAAATAAGAAGCTTATTAAAATTTCACCAATTGAGAAGGAGCCCTTTAATTTGGAAACTTTTAAGGACTACTTTGTCAAAATATATCATACTATGTGTTAGGTGATAGGAGAAAATGTAGAGCTAAAAATACCAATTCACTTGATGTGCATGGCTGTAGATATTCACGATTTAGTGGTGAATAGAGGATGATTTTACTTAATACCTTGCTAAGAATATGAACAAAAAAATGGTGGTCATCAAGGACAATGAAAAGAGGTTTGATTTCAGATGGTATTATTTATTGTGTCACATATTTTTGCATGTTAGTTGAGGTTTATGGGATAGTAGTCTACGGGTCAGATTGTTTGATGATAATGAAAATCTTCTTCTTGTTCAATGTTAGACATACATTTGGGATTGAAATTCTAAGAATGCCAATTTTGTAAAAATTTGAAGAACATTTTGTAAGAAAGCTTCTATGCTATTTGGGTTGAAAAAGGGTTTGAATATGAAAGGACATAATTAATTTTTTGGGTCCTATGGAGAGGACCCTAGATCTTGGGATTTCACATAATTTGGGAGATGGGTATCTACATACCAATACATTTTATTTTAGGGTATATGGGTGTCTAGTAAGTCCTCACATCTTGCCCAGATATGTATCTAGGAGGATTTATTACTTTGAGATTATTTGACAGCTTAATGAGCCAAATAAGGCACATATAAGAGGACAAAAGAAGGGGTTATACCACACTTCTCTCAATTTTTATGACTTTTTGATAGCTAACAAAGATGGAATGGATCAAATTTATCCAATTTTGCAATCTTACAAGATGATGCAGGAGTGGACAAGAAAATTTGACCCTGAACGATTTATTAATCAAGTAAGGGTAAGTATCTGAAGACCTCCCTTTGTGCATAAAGTTTTGTTTAAAAATTATGTAACCAAGAACTACTTAACCATTGAAGAGGTAGTGGAGAAAATAAATAAATGTTTAGGTATTATTAGGGGTGAGAAGATAAGGACAAGGAAGAACGCTTCTTTTCCTAGTTTATTTCTTGGTGTAAGGAACCCAATTTTAAGAATTGAGAGAATGCTTGCTCATGCAGTTATTCTAATTCCACTGGAGGGAAAAGGAGATCATATTTTCGCTATTAAAATGGAGGGGCAACATAAACAATCTCAATCTTTTTTTTTGTCTTATATCAGGAGCCTTCCAAAAGACAAAAGGTCATTGACCTAGAGGAGGATAAGGTAAAACAATTGTGATTGTGGAAGTTGAAGATGAACTAGAGAAAGTGGTAGGGAAAGAAGTTTTGGAGCTAGTAACTTTGCCAACTAGGGTTAGAATCCCAATCATGCATGCTAGTAGAAGATCAAACTACTTGAAGGAGGCTACTAAAAATGAAAATGACATAAGGGTATTTGTTTATCAATAATTTTTGGCAGATGATGAATCTATCAAGACCCAAGAGTTTAGAGATTTTGTAATAAGGATCATAAAGGATGAAAATCATATTAAAATAACAGAAGAAAGGAATAATTTTGATCCTTCTGAATGAGACACAATTCTAAAGAAAATGCTAAGAAAGGTGGATTTTAGAGTGGGAAATGGTGTGAGATAAAGGGTTTTTGTTGCTTCCCAATTGGGATATAATTATTGCACTTTCTATTGATACAATACGAAAGCAAGAGTGAGAGGTGTATAGTATTGAGGAATAAGCATAAGAAGCTTTCTCAAGGTTAGGGTTTAGCTCTATGTTTAAGACATTGACAATTTGGGCTTTGGCCCCAAATAGAAATAAGCCAAGTTTGGATAGTAACATAAAGATCTAAGAGGGGAAGTAATAATAAAGAGAGTATTTGTAACTCCAGCTCCCCAAGTTGTCACACTAGCAATTAATATTGCTTGGTTCAATTAGACTACAATGAAGAAACTACAAGCTAATCATGATGGACTAAGGGTAGAGTACATGAGGGTGGTGGTTGAAGATAATCAATTGAAATCTCAAAATTGGCATCCACAAGTATACTTGTACCAATCATTTCAAGCCCTTCAAGTTCATTTAAGGTATTTCCATCAAACAGGGGGATATTTGTCTTCGAAATAAAGGAATTAAAGGAGAAAATAGAAGAGACGAAGGACAATAAAATGCAAATAATTGGCAAGGCGATGATAGATTTAGTTAACCAGATGGCGATAGATGTTTTAGAATGATTATTTAGATTCTAGTTCATTTTAATGATCCAATCAAATTTACAGAGTGCACTTTCTCCATTAATGCAAATGATAAGTGATAAATATTGTTGATGATAAATAACTATAATCAATTGTCTTAAAATATAAATAAATATTAATAATCATGTGAAATATACACCTAGTTGGCTCATGTCAAAGGTCAACATATAGTGAAAAAAACATATAGGTGTCCTAGAATGATTGTATGCAAGTTCTAATTTATTTTAATGCTCCAATTGAAGTGTTCCTAACATGCTACCTCTATTAATGCAAACGTTAATTAATAATACTTGTAGATGATAATGAATATA